>NC_133147.1:54389612-54595314 GCF_048418815.1 Hemitrygon akajei
CCCATAACACACTTAACTTTTGTCTATCTCGTTAAGTTACTATATTATAAGTAGATACTAATAAAGATAGTGGTTTTAATATTAAAACCGGACTGAATGTGAAATCTCTTGCTGCTGATTTGTTTCTAAAATTTTCGTAACAAAATTGGCGGCTCGTTCGCAACATGAACAGAATTGAAGCTTATTGATTGATTGCTTGATTGATTATCGATCTCATTGGCTACTTCTCTTTTGATTTACTTGTGTGTGGAAATCAGTAGCAATGGATGTTGGGAAATTGCTGGCATTGCCAACCCCTGATGCATTAGAGAAAGTCAAAAAAGATGAATTGTTGGCCATTGCTAAGGAGATGAACCTGATTGAGATAAAGCGGGCTATAAGATAGCCAGAGATTCAGCGGAAAATAGTTGAGCACTATATATCTACGAAAGAGTTTGATAAGGAGGCATTAAAGAAATTTCCTGTAAGTAGAGAGGAGATCAAGTTACGATTGGAACAACTGAAGTTTAATAGACTTAAATTAGAGGCTGATTAAAGAGAAGGACAGACACAGGTTGACACCAAAGAAACAGACAAGTAGAGGGCAGAAGCAGAAAAACCAGAGGCAGTTTGAGTTGCAATAGATGAGGCTCGAGAGTCAAGCTTCTGGTTCTAGGGAACCGGTTGTGCTGTTTGTTGCCAGTCAGGAAGTTAGACTGGTCCCTCCATTTGATGAGGCTGAGGTTGTTAAATACTTCAGCATTTTGAGAAATGGCTCAGAGGCTAGGGTGGCCAAAAGGGGGTTGGCCTCTTCTCTTACAGAGTGTAATTAAAGGCAAGGCTCAACAGGCTTATTCTGCCCTGTCATTTGAAGATGCAGCTAATTATGACATTGTAAAACAGGTTGTGCTTAAAGCCTATGAATTGGTTCCAGAAGCCTATAGGCAAAGGTTTAGAAATTTAAACAAAAATATGAACCAGACATATGTGGAATTTGCTTATGAAAAGTCGATATGTTTCGAGCGATGGTGTACATCTAAAAATGTGAATGATGATTTTAACAACTTGAAAGATTTGTTTCTAATTCAGGAATTTAAAAGGTGCGTCCCTAATTACATAAACACATATTTGGGTGGGATGGACGCCACCACATTGCAAGAATCTGCTGGATTAGCAGATGAATTTGCGGCTAATTTTATCCCGAGTAAGACCTTCCAAACGAGTAGCATGGGAAGTCAAGGTAAACCAGAAATTAAATCTAGGTCTAGTGACAAAGGTAAGGATGAAGGGAAACAGGTGAAGGAGAAATATTCAGGTCTTACTTGTCACTATTGTAGGAAAGCTGGTAATGTTATGGCTAACTGTTTCCTTCTGAAGAAGAAGATGGAAAAGGAGGCAGTTCTATACGCCTGTGTTCAGCGTGCTGAAGGGCCTATAAACCCAGAGGGTTCTGATGAAGCTTTGTCAGGGGCTGAGAGGGCTGACCGAGTTAGGAAGGGATTCGATCATTTTATGTCAGATGGGTTTGTGTCAGTGCATGAAGGGACAACTCCGGTACCAGTGAAGGTTCTTCGAGATAATGGGGCCTTCTCAGTCACTTATATTGGACAGTGTTCTAAAGTTTAGTGACGAGACTGCAAATGGTGAGATAAATCTTATTAAAGGCATCGGGGGGCTGCATTGTTCCTGTGCCGTTGCAGATGGTATCTTTAGAGTCCTCCCTTGCCTGAACTCTAAGACTCTCCCGGAACCCCAGAATCACCTTGAACGTCACGTCCCTCACACACACCACGGTCACCACATCTTGCCTATCGTTTTGTTGTTCCCGTCCTGCACCTAGGACTTCAGTGCCTGCGTCCTGCGCTTTGGTCCATCCTCCTGTCCCCTTATGACAGAGAGGCTGTGGAAGCCGTTTACCTTCAGCCTGTCGCAGCTGAGGTTTGGGACTCTCCTATGCCAACAAGGGTGGGTTGATCTTCGGCACGCAGTGCAGAATGGATAAGTGACTGTCACTTCGTATAATCCATAGGAGTGAATTTTCGGATATCCTGTGGGACGACTTGTGTGTTAACCCTTGCCTGGGTATGTTGTGCAGTAGCACTCGAAGACGATAATCCTGTGACAGATCACTTTTGGTGATAATTCGTTTGGGGATATGGAACGACTCGACGGACAAGATCTTCGACGACTGTTATCTCGTTTTACCAGCGTGGAACCTGTGGAATTCGACGTGAAACGCCTTGTCTCTGCATTAAATTCTGAATTACAAAATCTCTGTCCAATCATCATTTATTTTGTGGATTACTGAACCGTACTAATTTTCTATCTTACGACTTTAGTCACTATTCCTCAGCTTGATAGTTACACACACACACTAATAACACTGCTATCCTGTGTTTGTCTCGTTAAATTACTATATTAATCTCGTGGCCGAGATTGGATGCGAATAGCCCATGAACTCTGACAGTCCTCCAGCAATTTAGAACTCATAATATTGATAGCTTTGCGTTTCGCGGCTAAAGCACAGGGAAAAAATGAGGATACTGAAATTTCTTCTGTTTAAAAAAACAGTATACCCTTGAGCGATAGTGATTAGAAGTGTGCCGATGACCGGATACCTTATACAATCTGGACTCTGAGGTTAAAGCTTCCAGTGTATCTTGAATGGGGCAGGCGACTTGCTCGGAGAGGTATGTTGCTTGACATCCCTACACAAGTTTAAATTAACACCTTTCGGGAAAGTGCCTTCTGAAAAAAAAGACACTAATAATGTCGGCAGCGTTTGGCCGTTGAGATGAATTAATAAGCATTTGATTAGCTTGGATAGGATTAGTGCAGCCGAAACACAAATTTTGCGACCAATCCATTCAGAGACAATGAGCTGAAAACGTCAGTAGTGTGGAAACAGATACATACAATGCTGAGTGAACAACATTGTTCATGGTTGGAGAAGGGAAGATAAATAATTGACAGACAGAATTATAAGTTCTCGAAAGTGACTAAATTTTTTTAACTTTCCAAAGTACTCCTGGAAGCACACTATTTTATTGATGAAGCTTCAGCTGGAAGTTACCGGAATAATATGAAGGAACATCTCTGAACATTTTTTAAAAATGAGTTACTTCGCAATGACGTTATAAAAGGTACTTAATTGGTGGTGATTCAAAAATATGTGGCAATCATTTCTTCTCTATCCTTTCCCCTGAGAAATAGGTTTGTTTGTGTAACCCTCGGTCCGACAAGCGGCTTCGTCTAGGGGAAATAGCCCTCGGCCCGTCCAAACTTAAGACATCTCGTTTGGGAGGATCCTGCGAGATATGTTCACTGTTACAAATTAGTACCATGAAATAACGAACAGTACACAATATGCAATTAAAAGGCCCATTCCCATGAAACCGTCTAACGTGCAAACGTTGGAGCTCACTGTTTCTCCATTTGATCCCGTCGACCTCCTCCGAGCGTAGGTCCTCCCTCGGACCTTCGCTCTTCAGTCCACTCCGTCCAACGGTCTACCATCTCTCTCAATTCGCGACCTCGCTCTTATCTTGCTGTAGACAGACAGTTTAAATTAGATTGGAGGGGGACTGGTGGAATCGAGGGAGAAATCTTAGTGATAAAGCCGCTTCGAGTTTTATCAGTGCTGACGCTTTCGGGACAGTTTGAACTGATTTCGCACGGGATTGAAGCATAAGTGATTATGCTGATGATGGAGAACTTGTTTTACAAACAGAGGAAGTGTGTACTGAGATTGATAGTGTTACACAACCAGCAGCGGTAGATATAAAGTTGAGTCGGGTTTTTATTAATAAACATTGAAATTTATTAACCTCTACTCGAAAACATCGAAAAGTAAACGAACGACTAATTTAAATGGAAGTTAACAGTGTTATGCGTCTACAGTTATCAAACAGTCGAACTTAGAGATAATTCTTAACAGAGCTTATTCAAGCACAGTCTTAAAGTGGTAGTTTAAAAAGTCCAAGTGATTTTTGAAATAATCGAGAGGAGAGTCTTGACGAAGCAGCTTTGGTTGGACGCTTGAAGAAAGACGAAACTGCTAAAGCAGATAACTTTTCCGAAGATCCCGAAGAATAAGATTTCTTAAAGTAACTGAACTTTCGCCGGAGGTGGTCGACACACGCCCGAGACCTTGCAGGAGATAACGAAAAGTGCGTCGCACACTTCAGGTCAGTCACTTTGATACACACAAAACGCCGTTGATTCCTATGCAAAATCGTTGGGTTCGCACGAAGCTGGTATCTCTTCACTCTCTCTCTCCGTCTACGATTACGTAACGGCATTCTGTAACTCCTAACAAAATGACGGAACAAACTATTGTCTCCCTTTTCTACCAGTGGGAATATAGCATCACGTGACATTACATCACCCCGCTATCATGAGACAATTACATCATGCTCACGGGACAGGTAACAATCGCAATGGGATATCGATGATAGGGCAAAATTGCAGTCAATAGAATGGGTTGCAGTGTAAAAGGCGGATAAAATCCAACACGGTGAATACGGAACTGAATGTGTTATATTCAAATACACGCAGTATACTGAATAAGGTAGAATTTGTAGCAAATTGAAAACTTGGCATGTATGACTTTGTGCGAAGGGGATGTGACGAAGAAACACTGTGATTATACTCTATAGTATTTTGCAAATGCAATAGCGTTTAATGAACGATAAGCTACAAGAGACTGTATTATGGGAAATGGGCGATTGACGAGTTGATGAACCGTTCAGAAGGAAAGGACCGGGTGTTTCGGCAGAGTGGATAATTTCTGTGCTGAACCAAGCGATGTGTAAACAAACTACAATCTTCAGGTAGTTTCATCAAACAAAAATTCTGTGATCGTAACAGCTGATTTCGAAATCGCTGTAGTCGCTGGAGGACAGTAATAGTAGTAGGAATTTAACAAAGCGATTATTTTGGTCTGATATATCCCATAAAAGATAACTAAGCACAAGAACCCTTAACTTATGGTACCTCAAATGTCAGATAATTGAAATATAACTTGCAGCGTTTTGTTTTAATAAGGCTGCAGTAAATGTTAAAAATAAAATCTACAGAGGCACAGAGTGAATTTCCCTGTCTTGAGGATCTACGCTAGGAACTCTATCATTCCTGCAAAGTTGTGCAATCTCCTCGCAGATGCGTTCCTCTTCTTACCGATGACGATTAGCGGGCCTAAGGTACAATCCCAACAAGTCGGTAATCAACTTTTTCCATTTGAGATCCACCCAGAAAGCCTCAATGGATGATCGTTCAGTAATTTTACCTCGGGCACTTCCCCTCACATTCTTCTTAATAAAAAATACCGTTTAATCTGCTCTACGGTCAATGGTCGTAAAGTACTTTCCCACTAACACGTCTATCAGTTTTCCTGCCCCATGTCCCAAGTACGATTCATCCTTTCTCTCTTCCTGGTCAGGTCTTCTGCATGTTGCACCAGGACACATTCATGAACACACTTAACATTCTCTACCTCATTTAAACTCGTAGCAATCCCAGTCTGTAAGGTTAAAGTTACAGAATCGAACAACCCTATCCTTTATGCAGCTTCCTGCAATCTCCATGGCACTGTGTTCCTCTCATTCCCGTTGACTAGGGTAACCTATAGCACAATCCCTAGAAGGTGATTATCTCAGCTTCACTCAGACGATCACTGGACGATCCTCACTAATATTATCTGGGCATATTGGCGTCACATTCCTAAATGCAACTTCCCCTTCCCATACCACTCCCCCTTTTATCGATGGTAGAAAAATCAAATACTAGTAGACATGTTTTGATGTTGAGAGGGAGAAATTTCAAGTTCGTGTGCGTTGTAGATTTTTACACAAGTAGTGGCGGGTGATGGAACATCGTGTCTGGAGAGTTGGTGGAAGCATTATGTAGTTCAAAATGAAGTCCGCCGAAGGAGGGTCTCCCAATTTGAGGGTTCAAACCTCGGGGTAGAGCAATTTGAGGATCGCGGAGATAACAGTTGGCCCACACAGTAGAGGACGAGAAAATATTCCTGAGATGCTCTTGGAGTGTGTAATAGGGTGGTGTCGAGGGAGACTATCCCTGTGTCTCATCTTGAGAGTGTCAGATGCGACCACGTTGATGGAGTTTAATTCTGTATTTGAACTTATGAGCGTGAGATGGGACGGTGTAGTTTCATCTTTGTCAAAAGCGAGATTATTGCAGACAATTGCAGAAACCTTAACAAAGGATGTTATGTTTCATGTCTAGAGCTCCCAATGCTTCCACATAATAGCTGTGTCGTGAAGACGGTGCTTGCCATGCTTGCCTTCATTGGTTGGGACGTTGCAAATCAGATTTGGTAACATGTGTTGCAGAAGTGCAAACCATTGGCGAAGCTGTGCTTGGACAAATTTGTGCAGTCTGAACGACACATTACTGGAAGAATGTGGAGTCGTTGGAGCGGGTGCAGACGAGGTTCACCAGGACGCTGCATGATTATTAGTTAATATAAGCGGTATGTCAAAACACAAAGAGAGGCATCCACCGTGGAAACCGCTTGTTGCCGAATGTCCACTTAAAACACCTGAGAGGATGCAGTTTGAATGATGCTCCACGCCGAGTTCGACCAGGCACTGGCTGCAACTAAGATGTTGGATTGGGAGGGTCGGTCCGAAATTCAGCCTCTTCTTCGAGGAAGGCCAGACGGAGCGAGGAGGCAAGAGAACGTCTGAAGACCTGGCGAAAGTCGCGGCCGATGAAGACGTAGAGAAAAGGGTTGAGTGCGCTGTTGAAGCAGGCCAAGGCGATGACTACATCATTCCAACTCCGAGCGTAATAATCGAAAAAGAACGAGGCGAAACTGCAACTGTGGAGCGGGAGCCAGGAAGCTATAAAGGCGGCGACGACGATCATGATGAGGCGGACGGGCTTCCTGGACTTAGTGAACATTTCCCGGTGCAGCTTCAGGCTGATCAGTGCACAGCAGATGGTCATAATCACGACGGGGATGACGAAGATAAGGATAGCCCAAGTGACCCTCATAATATCCCATGCCTTGTGCCCAAGATACGGTGCAATCTTCCCGTACAGCAGGACGACCATGCTGACGAGGATGGAGAGGACGCAGGATCCGAAGAAGGCCGCATGTACCCAACGCAGCCTCATGTATTGATAGAACCAAATGGGCTGAGTGATGGCTATGCAACGGAGGATGCTGATCAGCGTCAACATGAAGACACTGACGGATCCGTTGAAGACGATGGCAGAGAGCAGCAACGTTATCTGTACGTAGTCAAGAATCCACTTGCCTCGTAGGGCAATTTCGACCATCCAGAAGGGTAGGGTGAGGCAGCAGATTAGGTCTGCCACAGCCAGGTACAGGAAACATGTTGTGTATATCCTCCTCTCCATCATAAAGCCCGTCACCCAAATGACAGCGCTGTTCCCGGGAACGCCAAGCAGGAAGGTGATGGCGTAGGGGATCATCGTCAATTTTGAGACCGATGGGAAATCGGGGAGTTTCGATGTGTAGTTCCAAGCAGTGGTATGGTTAAACAAATCCGGCTGAACCGACATATTAGTCCAAGTGGTGAAGCTGAGAGGGTTAGGGAATTTGGGGATGGGGAGTGTGAGGGGGTAGGAAAGATGAACAGATTGAGAGAGTGTGTGTGTATTAGTAAGAGGGCAGAAGATTTGGCAGTCCCACAGAGCCTTGTCCCTGCTACTAACGGATCGCCCTTCTCACCGCTCCTCCCACAGTGCCATATTCTCTCCTTACCGCCTCTCCCAAAACGCAGTGCCCCCTCCTCAGCGCCTCCTGCCATTACTGCGATCCCGCCTCAACACACGTCACCACCCCCTCCCAACCCCCAGTGCGACGCTCCCATCTCACGTCTTCCTCCACGGAATGGCAATCCTTCCTCACAACAATTCCCATAACAATTTGGAACGAGTGGCAGGAGGAAGAATTGATACGTTCCCAGCCAGTGGAAAATGTTCTGGAGATGTGGACCGTGAAGATGGGCCTAACACTTAGAGCAGGTTGTGTATCAGTTATAGATATGAGGAGAGAAATGACAGATGGAATTCGATCCGTGGAAGTGTCACGTGCTGCACTTTGGGAGAATGAATTTAAGGGAAAAGAACGCAGTTACTGGTATTACCTTTCGAACCCTGACGAAGAGAGGAATCTGGAGATCCAAGTTCCTCGGTCCAAAAAAGTGCATACACAATATAGAGCGTGGTTAAGAAGGCATATGCCACGTTTGCTTTCCTAACTTAACGCATCGGACATCGGGTCAGGAGGTCTTGTCACACGAGACATGAGGTTTCATTTGGAGTATTGTTTGCAGTTCTGGACACCACATTACAGAAGGAATCGGGAGGCGTTCGCGAAGGGGCAGAAGACGTTCACCACGATTTGTATTGGATTAGATGGTTTAAGTTTAAAGGAGCAGTTGGAAATATTAGTCTGGTTTTGTCTGGAGTAAGGGACTGAGGATGTAGGCTCATAAAACTATGAGAAGCACAGCCAGGGACTGTAGTCAGTAACTTCCTGATTCTTCCTGTCAGGGAAAAATATTGGAGGATGTGAACTGAATTTGCGCGGGGGCAAGTTTTGGACTGCCACCAGTTTGCTTTGTACGACTTTGCCGTACCACACTGCTCTAATCTGTAGAAGCAGCCTCTGGAGATAAGGGAGACTCTTCTTCTACCATGTAAACCACCGGTAGTTTTACCCCACTCCCCACCCCCGACTCTCTCTCCAGATCACAACGCTTCGCGTCAAGTAGTCACCCTCGGCTTTCAGTCGCCTAGGATGACCAATTCTGTTACTCGCACCTGGGACACATTCCTCCTACCTTTTTACCCTAACTTACCTCAAGGTGCAGCTAAGAATAATCTGCGCAGTCCTTGATCCTGGCCAAAGCTCGACAGATGGGCTCAGATTTCAATTCCTTGCGACTATCGCGTCGGAAACGGAGCAGCACCAAACGCTAAGACGGTCCGCGGCTCGGGGTAGATCATAAATAACGAAGTGAGCTGAAGTTTGACCCTAGACTAGAAGAGGTAAGCAGTGAGGGTGGCTGCGTCTGAAGCTGGGGAACGGTTCAGGAAGTGATGCAAACCCCATAGTCATTAATGAACATTCAGCTCATTTTGAGGAAGTTTAGTCGATGTGATCAAGAGATAGTAGTAACCAGGATGATTGACAAACCTGAGAAAGGTTCTGGTTTTTTTTATGAATGGAAACCTCTTACTGCATGCTCGCAATGAGTTAGCTGTTGCTGTGAATATAAGCTAACAACAATTTAACTCGACAATGCATGGGAATAACAATGTAAAGGGCTTTTCCATTAAATAAACTAGACAAATGTGATTTGGGTAAACACAAAGCATATTAATTTGAATGTTCCATTAAGAGGACACTCCCATGCAAATTTACCGTTCGCCAAGAAGTAATAGTTTAGCATAGTATAGCATAGTATAGTAATAGCAAAGTATAGTAATAGCGTATAAACTCAGATAAAAGTTGTATGTTTGTCTTCTATTTGCACAGTTTGATTTGTTTTGTACATTGATGGTACCGCCATTTATGTTTCCCATATTTACGATGAATGCCCGCAATAAAATAAATCTCAAGTTTGCATATGTGGACTTTACAGAGAAATTTACATTGAACTTTTAAACTTTGTTTCTCATCACCCTTCAACCCTGGTTTATGGAGTTTTCACCGCGATTAAAGGTCAAAAAGGGTCAAAGTTGACCCGAACAGTATGCAAGGGTTAAATACCAATGGATTGGTGAACTTCAAATATAAAGCAGATCATTACAGCATTAATAGATAGATTAGGAAAAGCTTAATTGCTCTCACAGTCCTGGATATCCCATTTTGTATCTGAATTACAGATGAGCCAACACACCTTAGTCCCTTTCTTCAAGGCGTAGCGTCATTTTCCACGAGTACCTTTTAAATTATTTTATCTACAGACCGCTGAGCAAGCAACTGGTCTGAAATATATTTATCATTATGAAATTGTGCAATATATTTAACTCTACAGGTGACAGTGTTTGTATGTCGTCACTAAAATGGATGTTCAGCTCACAATGTGCTTTCAGATGCAGATCTCGCGATAGGGTCAAGTCACCAATGACCTTTTCAGGAGTTCCGCGTAACGTTAGACCGCAATAGCCGTTGCAACGGCTACGGGTAAAATTTGACCTGGAACAGCTTTAGTGTTCATAATAACCACATTAGGTATCCCCACGATATCCACCCGATCTGTTCCATCTCTTCACAAGAATGAGTAGATTCCGGAATGCTTCCGGAAGACTGCAATATTGTAAATATTGTACCATGGATAACGCAGTGGATGACTGGCAAAACGTACAGATTGGGATAAAGGAAGCCGATTCTGGTTTGCGTGGTTTCTGGTTTGAACTGGTTGTTCCACGTGACATAAGTGTTGCAACGTATTTTTACGTTGTATGCCCATTAATTGGATAACAGAATTAATGCCTTTCTGGCTGTCGATATGACGATAGGTTGAGGGGCAGGTAATTTCTAAGAAGCAGAGAGTCTACAGAAGACTTCGACAGTTTAGAAGAATAGGCAAAGAATTTGCAAATCAAACATTGTGTCAGGAAGAGTATGATCATGCAGTTTGCTAGAAGCAATGAAAGGTTTGACTACTTAAAAAATGGAAAGAAAATACAAAACTACTGGGATACAGAAGCACATGAGAAACCTTGTGCAGGATTCTCTGAAGGTTAACTTACAGGTTATGTCTGTGATGAGGAGACCAAATGGGATATTAGCATTTATTTTAGGTGGTCTAGAAGATTGTAATGCTAAGATTTCATAAAGCGCGGCGGAGGCCTCACAGCGTATTGTGAGCAGTTATGGGCTCCTTATCGTAGCAAGGATTCTCAGATTCAAAGTCTGATGCTCTACCGAATGAGCTATCCGGGCTCTATAGTAGCAAGGATGTGCTGAAACTGGAGAGGGTTCAAAAGAGGTTCACAAAAATTATTCCAGAGTTGAATGTCTTGTCATATGAAGAGCGTTTGATGGCTCTAGGCCTAATTTTACAATAACTCAGAAGATTGAAGGATGACCTTATTGAACCCTATCGAATGTTGAAAGGGTTTGATGGAGTGAATATGGATAGGATGATTCCTATGTTGGCGGGGACAGCCTGTTATGTTGGAGGGGGCGTTCTGTTAGTTGGGGATTAGGAGGAATTTTTTTAGACAGAGTGGTGAATTCATTGATTGTTTTGTTTATTTTTTGCAACAGGCAGCTGCGCAGACCACGCCTTTGTGCATATTCATGACAGAGGTTGATAGATTCCTGATTGGTCAGAGAATTAATGAACATGGGGAGATAGCAGGCGATTGGGGCTGAGAGGTAAATTGGATCAGTCACGGTGAAATGTTTGAGCAGACTCGATAGGAAAAGTGGCTCATTTCTGATCTTATATATTATGTCCTATGATCTTTAGCTCTTATTATTCTGCATTGCCAATGAATTACATTGTTCTGTCTCAATGTACAGTATCAAGATTAATCTGAAAGACAAATGAGGCGAGAGAAGCACTTCTCTGTATCTTGGGACATGAGTCAATAATAAATCAGTACGGCTACCATGTTAAATTTGATGTATGGAGTACAGTATGTCAAAGAGTCGACATTAAACTTCGTGAGTAAACTCCGTAAATGCCTCGGTAGGATTTGCAAGTCAAATAATTTCAGGCTTGTATCCAAATTTACTATGATTCCATTTTTGGCATCATTGAAATTTTCCAAACCGGTATGCAATGATTTGTCGTGCAGATTGCTAATTGTGATCAGTTCATTTGATATCGAATAGAAATTACTCAAGAGCTGACGGATATTTCAGTCACTCGGCCGCAGATTTGCGGAACAGAGAGGCAAGGCAGTTTAAAGACGATGTGGAATGTTAACTATATCACGTCACACATCGTCTAACACCCCATAGCAACATTATTTCCATTATCAAATATGCGGTAAGGTAACCACTGACAGAAGTACATATCTCCACATGCCTTTAAATATCATAGAACTATTGGAGCAAATCCAAGCAGCTCCCGTTCTCAGCCAATTTGCAAAAAAGGCCAAAATATATTTGCTTTCCTGGCTGTGACATACTTCTGAAATCAACATACAGCATCTGGTGTACAAGGATGCCCATTATCAGTCTCAGCTTCGTGATTATCCTGCCTCACACCATTCGAATAGTAATTATTGTTTCGGTTGATTAAAACAAAGTTCATACCATCACAGACTTTCGCTGAACTACAGCACTCTCAGGTCAGCCCTGATCCGCTTTTCTAACCCAAGCAGGGCATTATCCGCGCTATACAAACAATATACATCAAAGACCCTGTGTTCTGTTGATGGGGAACCACAGACTCTTGTTTTGGTATATTTACCTACGTTTTAATCACAGGAACAGGCGGTTCCTGTCTGTGAAGCAGCTCCAACCGATTCCATTAATTCTAGATAACAGGAACATTGTCAATTGTCTTCCAAGAGAAAGAACTCTTTAACTCATCGTTATCTATTGTCGTGTTCTCTAATGTACCCCATTCATATGGTACTTGCGCCTTTCTTGATAAAGGCCTACTATATTTCACCAATAGCTTTGTCGCTCTCCAATTATTTGTGTCTTTATGTGTACAGTTGATTCTGACATAGTTCAGTCTTCTGATATCAGGTTAACTGTTTCATAACTCTCTTTTTATTCCCTTCCTGTACTGTTGGTGGTGGAAATATGGAATTAGCTTTCGGTGCGTCTGGAAGAGCCGGGTATAATTAAACGTTTAAGAAGCGCAGGAAAGGCATAGAACCATACGAGCAATGGAGACTGACCAAAGTAGCTTGGCAGACAATGCTGAATTGGATGATAAGTCATTTTCCACACCTTATAGGTCGATGGGTCTATATTAATAACTATCCAATTTACACTTGCCACTTATTAGATTACAGACACTGTTATCTCATTTTACAATTTCTGGAAGATGAGTAATAATGCCACTGATTTTCTTTCAGGGTTTGCTGCATTCGCTGCACTTAGAAGGATAACCTAACATAACTTCATTTCAGTCACCAATATGTCTGATGTGGGGATGTCCACTGATGATCCTCGTTAGCGATTCCATAATTCCGCAGAAAATCGAACATCCCGTATCTGAATGTTGCAAGACATTCAGGGAAGTCATGAACTTTAACTGGTTGAATATACTGAGCGGAAGTTATTCTCAATGGCCATCTCGGACAAAAGGTTATCTGAACATTTGACTTCCACATTCACCTGATCATATGATTTTGACTTTGACATGACAGTCACTATGAAGGGCTCGGCTCGAAGCGCCGACTGTTTATTTCTCTCGATGGCTGCTGTTTGACCAGCTGATTTCTCCCAGTTGTTCAGGTGTGTTGGTCTGTATTTCCAGAATTTAGAGAATTTCTTGCATATATGACTTCGACATGAAATTGATTTCCATGAATGAATCGCTAAATATTAATAATTGTTATGTTCACAATGGCTGGGAATTTCAAACGAACAGCCACATAGATACTGTGATATATTGTGCGACAGGTGGACGCTGTAATTTTTTTGTGATATCAGCCACTTATTTCGCCCTTAAAATGAATGCACATGGCGCATAATTTACACCCTGTTTCGGTTATTGGAACGACAATAATAATAGGTTATTGGTGCCCAATCTCGCTTCAGGGGGATGTCGACTATATTACTCGATATTCAGAAACGCGGATCTGTTGGAGGACATCTACTGCACAGAAAGATAAATGCAATAGATTGATGAAAGCCGTATCACAACTGCTTTGGATAAGGTTTTTTCCGGACTTACTCATTCGTTTACGAATGTGGAAGACTTGAACTCCAGCAACTGCTCTGACCAACGTCATTTTATGCAATTGCTACTCCGAGGCACTTTCGAAAAGGGTGTCATTACAATGCCCAACGATGACTTTTTCCCACCCCAATCTTTCTCCCATTATCAGACCATCCAATACAATTTGAATGTTCCTGCAGGTTTGCCATTTTATATTTGACGATACTGTCACTCAGTAGTTTGATTTTCTCAATAAATCCCTACTTCAGTCATTGTTTTAATCCCTGAAACGCGGAAACCTTCAATTTACAGTGTTTGAAAAACCTGACTGGAGATATTACGTTCATATTTCACACGAAAACAACATTGTCATATCAAAAGAGGAAATCACAGATACTCAGTGGAGAGAGTCCTGCGCTTGAATCCTCAGAGACTAGTTTGCTTTCTCGTTCTGATAAAGAACGGTGTGAACAGAGCTCAGTGAAAAAAGAACTTTCAAGAAGGTATTTCCCTACTGCCCTCCTCTTAGTTCCTTACTTCGATGGGTTCTTACTACTCTTTGTTTACTGAAATTCCTCAGCTTTCTTCTGCTTTCAAGTTAGTAAAGCGTTGTTATGTCCATCCGACGCTGAAGTCACTGAACTCCGCGTACATAAGCCTAAAGGCACAAATAAAGCGATTCAAGAATAGTTTCTTCCCCTGGTCATCGGATTTCTGAATTGGCATTGAACCCATAAACACTACCTCACTACTTCTTTTTATTTCTATTTTTGCACTACTTATCGAATTTTCTACTCGATTTCACGAATTGTGTCGCCTGTTATGCATTTTATATTCTTGCTGCAACTAATACTACATATTACATAACATGCTGCTGATAATAAACTAGATGCTTGCAGCGGGTCTATCCTTTCCTACGCTTCGCTGAGCCAATTTCTAAAAAGACTATTTACATTTATCCAGGACACACTTTCAGCGATAAAGAGTACGCAGCGTGTTCGTGGTGCAGAGCCGAGGCATTTTTCAGATAATTCAAATTAATGAGTATAAAAAGAAAACAGGATTAATGCGGTCTGTTGCACAGTAAATGGGAAGTGTCGAATAAAGTGTCTCAATCAGCAAAATAAATGGACCAGACGGTTTTAAAACAATTTCAAAAAAAGGAGAGAGAAATCAAATGCTGCTCAGAGAGCGTCATTAAAGGAGAGACGGTCAGCGTCAGATGAAGCGATAAGTGTGAATTTTATTCTATTCCATATAGCAGCTGACACAGTGTCTGAGTGCAGGGATTATTCTGTATTGCCAATCTCCAGTACATTGTGAGAGTGTGTGGTCCATTCTGATGTAACACTGTTTGAGCGTGGGGTTTATTCTGCACTGTCAGGCTGAAGCAGACTGTGATAGTGTTGGTTTCAATCTGTCCGTGTACAGTGAGAGTGTGCATTTATTGCGCAAAAACCTACGAACTTGCTCTTTGTTACTTACCTGCAGTGCTTTCAGAGGTTTGAAATGTTTCAAAGGTACCTCGTACATTTTAATGTCAGAGAAATGTATACAGAATACATCCTGAAATGCTTTTCTCTTCGCAGCCATCCACGAAAACAGAGGAGTGCCCCAAATAATGAACGACAGACAAATGTTAGAACCCCAAAATACATCCAGCTCCCCCCTTCCGCGCACAAGGGGCAGCAAATAACAAATCCCCCTCCCACACCGTCAAAAAAATCATCGGCTTTCCACAAGGGCGACGTAATGTATTCATCTTTCGCGATGCATCTCCATGGATCTACATCAAAGTAACACGGGATAGTCCTAGCGCAGCTAACTGCACAAACCATTAATATCACCACAGTCGCCGTTCTCTCGGTGCCATATCGTTTCCGCAGCGCCTGACAGCAGATGACGATGTAGCAATCGACTGTGAAAGCAACCGTGAACCAGAAGGAACAGAACATGATTGCAATCCGCAGGACCGTCATCACCCAGCACACCGGGGTCACGAGCAAGAATTCAGCAAACAAATAGATGTAATTAATCTGCTCCAAGGTAACAGAGATGATAAACACCATCAGCTCTACTGCTGCCATGGCCACCAGGTAGCGAGTGATGCATTTGGACCACATTTTCCGTGGGACAAGATCACAATAACCGTTAAATTGACTGAAAAAATGATAAAATATAGCGTTGCCTTATAGAGCCTCAACATTACATCCCTGCTCTTATATTTTATTCCTCTAGAAATGAATGACAACATTGCATTCGCCTTCTTCGCCATCGACTCAACCTGGAGGTTAACCTTAAGGGTATCCTGTACGAGGACTCCCAAGTCCCGTTGCATCTCAGAACTTTGAATTCTCTCCTCATTTAAATAATAGTCTGCCGTTTATTCTTTAACCAAAATGCATGACCATACACTTTCTAACATTGTCTTTCATTTGCCACTTCTTTGCCCATTCTCCCAATCTATCCAAGTCTTTCTGCAGAAGCTCTGTTTCCTCAGCACTACCGGCCCCTCCACCTATCTTTGTATCATCAGCAAACTTAGCCACAAAGCCATCTATTCCATGATCCAAATCGTTGAGATACAACGTAAAAAAGAAGCGGCCCCAACTTGGACCCCAGTGGAACACCACTGGTAACCGGCATCCAGCCAGAATGGGATCCCTTTATTCCCTCTCTCTGTTTCCTACCAATCAGCCAACGCTCTATCCACGTATGTAACTTCCCTGTAATTCCATGGGATCTTATCTTGTTTAGCAGCCTCATGTGCGGCACCTTGTCAAAGGCCTTCTGAAAATCCAAATACACAACATCCTCTGCACCTCCCTTGTCTAGCCTACGTGTAATTTCCTCAAAAATTTGCAATGGGTTTGAAGGGCAGGATTTTCCTTTAAGAAAACCCTGCTGAGTTCGGCCTATCTTGTCATATGTCTCCAGGTACTCCATAACCTCATCCTTTGCAATCGACTCCAACTTCCCAACCACTGATGTCAAGCTAACAGGTCAACTTTTACTTGACTTATTCTATGCTCCTACTTTGTAATTTTTCTTTTGCCTGCAAAACCAGTCTTGCCCAGTCCAGTTTTTTACGAGGACCAATGAAGCTTTCGCAATAGACAGCTCCAATTATGAAACAAGTCTCGATAGCAGATGTCACCAGCGGCTACCGGTGATGTGGTCGATTTCACAGACAGCTCTGAACTGCCCAAATAATGTTATCTCATCTGCAGACCGGTCAGGTGTTGTCCGGCAGCTGGAGATTTGATGAGGAGACAGGTGAACTAGATTTTCTGAGCTATCTTCACCGGAAATACGATCGCAATAATGGGAGCATTTCACACTTTCGGCGGAGATTTCCCAATTTTATTCAAGTAAAGCGGCTCTTATTTAGCACACTCAGAATTCACTCCTTATTTAATCCTGGCAGTTAATTTAATCACATTTATTATTCTCTTTCGAGGAAAATGCAGATTTCCCAAATGCGTGACCAGTTACCTGATCGGAATGCTAACAGCAGATCTAATGTTATTTTTGTGGAGCATATTAAATACATTTAGGCTTATGCTAATATCTGCTCATTATCTTGACTTGCGTTATGATACTTGTTACTGGGCAGATACCATGGAGTGTTCAGTTTGTTTCACAGTCGATTACACTTCGACGCTTTACTGCAATATGTTATCGTAAACTGCGTGAGCGATACTGCAGCGAGAGAACAGCGCCTCTGTTTACTGCGACGGTGGTTATATTGAGCTGAGCGAGATGTCTGCTGTTTTACATAGCAGTGCAACCATGCGTCATAATTGACGGCGTACCTTGAATACTCAACTGCATCAATGTGGAAATCCTATCGGTTACTTCACATTATCTACACACCGTTGCTACCAATTCGGTTTTTTTTCTGTTCTTCCATGTCTTAACTGTTTTGCATATTTTAGCAGCAAATAGAGTGCACCAGGACCTCCGGAACACATTTAGAATCAGAAGGCACCAGAAGTAGAAAACGGTAGAAAGTCAATGAATTGGCTGTTCTCTCTGTCAGCCAATTTCATCTCAATGAAGATGCCCCACGTAGTTCTTTCGATGAAATGTCAAGAACAAAGTTACTTTTATGCGGACAGGTATTTGAATGCTCTCATGTATAATTTACAACAGTTCGGGTATATATTGCGAAATGTCAGTATGTGCAGCAATACCTGTATCGAGACGCAGACACAGAGGAAGTTCAGTGACGCACTGAAGAAGACCCTGAAATATGCGTTTAAATTAAATGGGCGGCACTGTAGATAACACAATGCACAATCTATTTCCAGCTTGGCTGCGAATTTAATTGACGTTGTAAATGATTAGTAGGTATCGCGAATATGCAATTAATATTGGCCAGCGAATATTCGCTTATTCTGCGCAGGCCGATGCCTGTCCATTCAGAACCCTTATTACCAGTGAAAACCGTATCATAATTAATCAATGCGAAAGAAGGGCCAAGGTACAAAGTGACTGTTAAAATCGACAGTTAGACTTCAATTCACAAGATTATTAAACCCCAGAAAAAGACACCTACGGAAGCGTATCTCAGAAATGAAAGAATCGTAACGGTTAAAGAAATCCTGTTCTGTTTCCGTGGTTTGGTGACGATATTGTTAACAAAACCGTTGAACAAGAACAGGGAATATTAACTGATTTCTTCACCGAAATTGTTTTGTTTTATGCTGACAGCAGAAATATATCCACGGTGAGAATATCAAAGAACGACATAATGTCACAAGGCTGAATAATGAGAGCAGATGTGGCTGGGTGCGCAGCTGGGAAGTGAAGTGGAATGGGGATCACCAGTGATTTATTTAATTGATCTGGGTTCTTCATGGAACTCCTCCCAATAGAGTAAACGTACTTGGAACAAAGCGCCCGCTTAATTCCATTCCGGGTCTTGGCTTCCATGCAGCAGCGAAAGGGTTGCTTTAAATTGTTTACATAACAGTAAATCTGGTTGCTGTTTAACATCAATCGTTGCCTAAGAAGTTTGTTCTTGCATTCGCAACAAATATTAATTTGGGCAAATACTGAGCCAGGGAAAGAATACTGCTGATCTGGTCTTCGAGCTCAAACTTTAAACTTGTCACCACCACCACCACACACAAAAAAAAAGAAGAAAAAAAACAAGTCTGATGGCTTACAGCGCATTTGCCGTAAGAACTACATAATGTTATGATTTCCAGCATCAGGATTTGGTTCAAAAGTCCAAAGTTCAAAGTAGATTTGTTGTCGATGTATGTGTACATAATTCAAAATTGAGGCTGTCAAACATCAAATATGCAGAGCGTAACAGGAAACTGAATCGGCCCTACCCTCGTCTCCAGTTCCAACACGCTATCCTTTCAATCTGGCCCGGCACGGAACTTGTCGTCTCTGCATCGGATGCAGCCTCTTCAATACGCCCTGAGGAATTGACCCCGCTGCCTCGATTTGGCCAGATCCGAACGTAGCATAACGGTACATACTCAGGTTTTCAGGAAGAGTCTCTTCCCCTCTGAATTTCTGAATGGACGTTGAATAGAAGGGGTAGCGGCAGGTTCGGTATTGCCATTTAAAGTAAAAATGGATAGGTATATGGACAGGAAAAGAATGGAGGGTTATGGGCTGAGTGCGGGCCAGTGGGACTAGGTGAGAGTAAGCGTTCGGCACGGACTAGAACAGCCGAGATGGCCTGTTTCCGTGCAGTAATTGTTATATGGTTATATGGTTATAATACTAGCTCACTGCATTTTATTAAATTATAATTTTGCATTACTTATTCAATTTAGCAATTACTGTATGTAGTACATACTGATGTTTGCAGCAGGTGCTCTGAGTTAAGAATGATGTTGATTTTATGGATGCTCTCTATACTTTTGCATGATAAAATGATAAATAAATACAGATGAGAGACTACGTTATTGTTAAATGTTGCGGCATAGAATTGATTAAAGGAAATCAGTACTTTATTTATCCCGTTATTCACTGAACTAATGGCTGCGAGCCAGCCAAAGTCGCAATTGACGATGGAGTTACGAATGAGATGCAGTAATACACTCTCTGCCGTTACAGATTCATCTTTGTCTGCATATACATATACCTTCTGTGCAGTTTTAAAGCATAAACATGAGACTTAATCGGCATTGCCACAGCGGTGTCGCTGTTTGAAACGATCCGCACAGACACACGTCCAAAACCGAAACAAATAGAGAGAGAGATACAGACAGAGGGACATAGAGAGAGAGAGAGACGCGCATGCACTCAAATTCACACAAACAACACAAACACAAACACACACACACACACACACACACACACACACACACACACACACACACACACACACACACACACACACACACACACACACACACACACACACACACACACACACACACACTGATTCATGTTCTGAATCATTCGAAGACCTATCCGTCTCTACCCTTACCTCGATGAGACAATTTCTCAGAATGATTTATGTTTGATCTAGAACAACGGCCATGCTACAGGGAGAACGAAGAGTGGTTGTTAATACAGCAGACGATCATGCTGCAGCGCCAAGAGGTATTTTTGAAATAGTTCATCACTGAATATTGAGCGAAAATAGGATTGATGCATTCTGCTTCTGGGCAAACAGGAAGTGATGTCGAGTAAAGTGTTTCAACCTGCAAATGAATGGATCCGACAGTTTAAATAAATAAATAAATAAATAAATCAAGGCTGGAGAGAGAAATCAAGTGCAGTACAGGAGGTTTCATCAAAAGGGAGACGGTTAGTCAGATCCCACTGCAGCATGAGTATTTGCCTAGTAGCTTACCTGAGCGCATTACTTCTGCTGGGCCATTGAACGCCGGTAGCAGCTCCCCAGTGTCCTCTGTGGTAGGCCAGTCTTTATGTTGTCTCCAGATGTACTGGAACTTCATGATACTTCGTCTCTCAGAGACGAGGTTTTTGAAGGTGTCTGTTGGCGCTTCTTTGACTCAGTCATTTCAAGCTCATATGGATCCTCTCCAATTCGAACATTTTCTTACTTAGGCAGAGTACTAATTCTGATCATTTACACAGTGGTGCAGTTGACTAAGTGCGCTGTCATCCAACAGAAATTTTAAAACTTTTTCTTTCAGATCTTTTAAAGAACAACGGGTTTACAGATATCATTCATTGAGTAACCCGTTTAATATAAATAGATGTTTCAGTCCATTTTTTCAGCTTCTTCCTGGAATTTCTTCGTGAGTATATGTGTTGGCGCTGGTACTGAAAATCTTTAACATATACCTAAACTGTTATACGATCTATATCCGCTTACTGATGTAGGAATAATTTTAAACTTGCCATTTCATAGAATACACGCCATTGGGCGTCCACAGTCAGGCTAAATTAACCGACAACAATTTGTTAACTTTCTCCGGTTCTCCACCCCCAGAACCTTCTGATTCTCGCTGACAGTCTACGTTTTCCAGCAGCTATTATTTACCGCCACAACGTCCCTGATATTTAAAGTATTAGACTGTAAAATTTAAAAAGGTTGATAACAACAAATTTGCAATGCCTTGAAGCAAAGTATAAACTGCCCGCAAGTTTGACATAAAATATCCAGCTTTGATGAGGCAGCTCCATGGATCCACTGCAAAGTAACAAGGGTAGACCTAGCACAGCTCATATTACACACCATTTATGTCACCACAGATGCCTTTCTCTCTGTGCAATACAGAATCGCTGCCGCAGTGTCTGACAGCAGATGGCGCTGTAGCGATCGAATGTGAAAACAATCGAGAGCTAAACAGAGCAGTCTGTGATTGCGATACACAGGGGCATCATTGCCGAGCACTGGAGTAGGAAGCACAAAATAAGCAAATATAAAGATATACTTGATTTGCTTCACTATTAAGCGGACGATAATCAACATCAGATCTGCTACCGCCATGACGACCAGGTAGCGAGTGATGCATTTGCAGACATAATTTTGCCCGCGGGGCAGGATCAAAGTCGAGTTAAATTGACTAAAGGAAATAATAAAATATAGCATCACTCCCCAATTAGCACAGATTGAGCACGGATTAGCATTTGCATGGTAAAATGTAATCGTTGGGATCGGGCAATTGCTTAGCTTGCTGAGGAGCTTGCCATCTAACCAGGCCGGGGATGGATGCGGATGACCGCTCAGACTGACATTTCTCTAAGGACTTAGAATCATAATTTAAACAGTTTGACGTTCTAATACTAAGGAGCAGGGATGAAACCGAGAGAGTGAATATATATATTTTAATGTACTATGTGTTTGATTGATAGTGATTAGAAAAGTGCTTAGGTCCGGATACGTCTTTTATATCTGGCCACCCAAACGAGGGCATAGAACATAATGTCTTCGTTTAAAGGGAATGGCAAATTGCTTGGTGCGGTAAGGTTTTGTAAAGCCACACTGCATTGCATAATTCTACAAGTTTAAATTTACCAGCTTCATGGGAGCGCCTTTTGATAGAAGAAAAAACTGTCTGAGCGGAGTATGACTTTTGGAAATGATTCATAAGAATTTGATTATATGGAATAGGATTAGTGTAATGGAGCACAAACTATAGGCCCTCTGCATTAAGAGGCTATTAGGTGGAAATCGTCAGTGGAGTTCAGTGCTATGAGCTAAGCAAATTCCAGTCAGATTCTTTAGTAGATTTTATGGTCGGCACAGCATTGTGGGACGAAGGACCTAATGTGTTGTATATTTCTGCGTTCTATGTTCTACGTTCCATGTAGCTATCTGAGAGTGCCTTAACAGACCCAATCGTGTCCGCTCCACCACCGTCGCTGGCAGTTCATTTCACTCACTCACTACTCGCTATGTGGAAAAGCTTACCTCTGACATAACCCCCGCTCCCCACATACCTAATTCAAAGCGCTTTAAAACTGTACTGCCCTGTTTTAGCAATTTCAGCGTTGTGAAAAATGTTCTGCCCGTCAACACACTCAATGCCTCACATGATCTTATACATCTCGATAAGGTTACCTCTTATCTTCCGTCGATTCAAGGCAAAAAGGCTAGGTTCACTCCTCCTATTCGCCTAAGGCATGCTGTCCAATCCCGGCAGCATACTTGTAAATTTCCTCTGTCCTCTCTCTATTGTACCCACATCCTTCCTGTAGTGAGGTGATCAGAACTGAAAACAGTTCTACTAATGTGTCTAACTGAGATCATATATAGCTGTAATATTACCTCACGACTGTTGAACTGAATCCGACGGTTGATGAAGGCCAGCATACCATACCCAGACTTAACAAAACTCTCCAGCTGCGCAACAGCTTTGAGTGTTCTAACGACACGCAGCTTAAAATCTCTCTGATCCTTGACACAGCCAAGTGTCTTCCCATTAATATTATATTCTGTCTTCAAATCTGACCTATCAAAATGAACCACCTCTCTCTCATCGGGATTGAACACCGTCTGCCACTTCTCAGCCCTGTTATGCATTCTATCGATATCCTGCTGTAACCTCTGACAGCCCTCCAGACTATCCACAACGCCCAAGTTTGGAGTCATCAGAAAGTACTTCTCCTTCTCCATCCTTGTGGAAACAGTGGTGAAAAGGCGATTCAAGTGATTAAGTGACAAATATCGAAGCGCAGCACACCAAACGTGGAGCTCACTGTGCTCAGATCTATTTTCTCATACGGAAAAATCTATCGAGGTATTTCACAGATAGACACACATCATCGCGTATGGAAGAGGCATGGACTTACACAACCTCTTCATGAAATCAGTGAGGTTCTCTTTGTTTTCTATTCATCACTGTTATCCTACCGTGAACATTCGGAAGTTAATTTATGGTAGTCAAACTTTGGAACCTCAGCAGTGTGTCGAGGCAAAGGTGGTGCTTCAATTAAACACTGAACTGCTGAAACAATCATTTGGACTTCTTACAATTCTTAGATTTTGATGGTGGAGTATTCACAAATTGCATGGGACACGTGCCAGCGCAAGGAAGGTTGTCACTCACTAGTAGGCTGGCAAACACAGACGATGACAAGTCTGCGTCGATTGATCAGTGCATGCAAGCAACGATGCACAAACATGATTGACTGCTGTTTAATGTATTTTGTCGCGGAATTAATTATCCTTTTCCATGAATGGTTTAATTCAATGAAGATAACCATAGACATGATTAGTGTAAGATCGCACACAAGGAAAAAGAATAAAAAGTAGACCGTTCGGCCAAGGACCTTCGTGTGAATATGAATCGGGTTATTATCCCAAAACGTCGACTCTGTATTCCCCTCCATGCATGTTTCATGACTTGCTGATTTCCTACACTATTTTGTGTGGTTGCTCAATATTGCCAACATTTCCAGAATTGCTTGTATTTATGTGCAAAATTTAGTATGCAATCTAATTTCTGCTCAACTCGTTGCACGTTGTGAACAGTGGAGTCGATGCTGTGAAGTAGGTTAGATAGATCACTTCAATTGTTTAAAAACAGGCCAATTACAATCCTGTCGGAAGAGAACTCCCATTCATTTTGCCTGTCTCTATTTGTCTATTTTGTGAATTGCGCTGAAGCAGCAAATTTGACTGCCAGTAATTCTTTAAATATAAACACTTTGCAAAAGAAATGCTGTTACGTATTAAGAAATATTCTGCGCGTTGCACCGATTCATTTTGGTGTGATTCGCACAGTACAATTCAAGTTCGAATTTAATTACATAACAGTCAAGGCACAAGTCCTGTATATTAGCTCTGTACAATACAAAGGGGACATAATCTCATAGAAAAGAAAACGAAACAATACAAACCTTATAATAATGGCATGGTTGTACACTTTTTTTGATCATTGTTAAAATAACTACTTTATAAATCCTATTCGTTACAGTCTCTGCTCTTTCTGTTCTCTCTCAACATAACAGTATTTCCAAAATTATGCCCAGTAAAGTGAATACTATTATCAAGATTTTATTCAGTGCAATGCAAATTTGCCGTGACTCAGTTAATCGGAATGCTTCAGTGATAATTAGAGTACTTCCGATGTCTCTGTCTGTCTGAATATACATTTCAGCATATTCTTGCAGCGTGTCTGCTGTTTCGTTTTTTGATTCAGTCTCCAGTCTGTCCTACGGATGGTAATAAAAATAGTCTCGGTCTTTCAACAGATTCGTTTAAGATAGGATTTCCACAGAATGGCACAAATCGGCTGTAGACGCATTTCCACGTTTCGCACTGTACTTTACTGACGGGAATATTGATGAATGGAAATTAACACGCGAAAGGTCCATAACGTGCTTTCCTTGCGCACTCGTTCAAGGAATATATGATCAGCTAGTAAATTATATCAGACTTCCGAATCTAGAACAGTTCGCTGCAGCGCTGGCCGTGAAAGCAGCTGAACGCAAGTGCGAGCAACCCATACTTGAAGTAGTAGCGATAATTCAAAATTACGCGATACAATATTCCCTATGCTCAGGTAAATGCTAGCACGTAAACACACTCCAACGCCATATTTATAAAACACAAAGGTTTTTCAGCATAAACAATCAAGAATTAAAACATATGATTAAACTGATAAAAATCTTCTAATTTCTCTGCCTATATCTGTACCCGAGATTCAACAAGCTATTCCATTAGCACTCACCATAATGTTCATAGTCGTTGAGAAGCAGACGCCAAACAAGACCATCGGCCCACCCAGTTCATGCCAAACGGCTCTTCAGCTTCGTCGAATTGCACTCCGCCCGCATCATAATCCTCCATGCTTCACCCATTCATGCAGCTGAACTATTTTATATTAAATGCTAAAATAGAACCCAGACAACCACCTCCGCCGTTCAATGGACATTGGAAACCGCAAGTATATTGTAATCAAAGGAAAACATTGACAATTAACTCGGAGCTGGAGCTCGAAGCTGAAAAATATCATCAGAACACCGCCTGAGCAGTCAGGTCTGACATAACGTTTAATGAGATACTTCGAGTGATATTTAAATGACGCATTTCATCCAAAACCGGGGGTATCCAACTGACGCAAAATCAAATGCCAAGTCCATCATTCGGAGCATTGTTATGCACGTAACTTCTTAAAACAGCTATATCAATTCAGTTAAAATGCAATGGACAGTGTGTGCATGCCTTTCCGTGAAACAAACATCAATATAAGCGCGAGGGTACTTCGGAATAATCAGTCTGGGCAATGCAGTGGACGTACATGATGGGAGTTTGATAAAGACGAAGGGAAATTTGCTGCCATTGTTTTCATGGTTATTACACCCATTCTTTCCCTCATGTTTTACGACCAATTTCTCTTTCTTATCTATTAAACTGTCGCATTGCTTCATCTCGCTATTTTCTTTTCTTCATAAATACTCAGTGTCACACCTTTCACTTCATCCACACTTAATGGACACAATATAGTGAAGTGACCATAACTAGAGAGAAGGATGTTGGGAATCCGAAGGTAGATAAGTCACCAGAAGCCATTAGTAATGATCAATAGTTTCTGAAATGGTTCCGGAGGATTGTAAAAATGCAAATCTCACTCGTCTCTTCAAGAAGAAAGCGAGGCAGAAGAAGGGAAACTATGGGCCAGTTAGTATGACCTCCGTGGTTCGGAAAATGATGGAGTTGATTATTAAGGATGAGGTTTCAGATTATTAAAAAAAGCCATAGTCATCATGGTTTCATCAAGGCAAAACCTTGCCTGGCAATTTTATTGGGATTCTTTGAATCAATAACAAGGAGGGCAGACAAAGGAGAATCGGTTGATGTTTTGTAATTGGATTTTCATGAAGACATTTGACACGGAGCCGCACACGAGTTTGCTTAAAAAGCTACGAGCCCATGGTATTATAGGAAAGATATTAGCATAAATAAAGCAGTGGCGGATCGGCAGGAGTTAAAGAGTGGGAATAAAAGTGGGCTTTTCTGATTGACTGTCGGTGACCAGTGGTTTTTACTGGGTCTGTGTTGGAATCTTTTTTTTTTTGTCCCGTAATACGTCAATACTTTGGAAAATGCAACTGCTGGCCTTCTTGCAAAGTTTGCAGGCGATATAAAGATAGTTGAAGAGTAGGTAGTTTTAATGAATTAAATAGGCTACAGAAGGACTTCCGAACATAAAGAGAATAGACAAAGAAGTGGCAGATCGAATAGAGTGTCGGGAGATGTAAGATCATGTAATTTCGTGGAAGAAATGAAAGGGTTGACTATATTATAAAAAGTAGAAAAAATACAAAAGAAAATGAGGTGCAAAGGGATTCTTTCAAGTTTAATTTTCATGATGTCTGTGGTGAGGAAGGCAAGTACAATGTCAGCATTAACTTCAAGATGACTAGAATTTAAAAGCTAGGATGTAGCTTTGAAACACTGGTTAGGCCTCTCTTGGAGTATTGTGAGCAGAATCAGGCTCCTTTAAAAGATGTGTAGAATCAGGAGCGGTTTCAAAAGAGTTTTAGGAATATAATTCCAACATTGAATGGATTGTCATGTGAAGAGCGTTTTGTGGTTCTAAAGCTGTATTCACTGGAATTCAGAGGAATTAGGGGTGTTCTGGTTGAAAACCGTCGAATGGTGGAAGACCTTTGTTAGAGTGCATGTGAATGAGATGTTTGCTATGGTCGGAGATTCTAAGGCCTCAGAATGGAGGGGCGTCATTTTGCAACGGAGCTGAAGAGGAACTTCTTTACCAGAGACTGGTGTATATGTGGAATTCTTTGTCACGGGCAGATGTGGATGCTAGGTCGCTATGTACATTTAAGGCAGAGGTTGACAGATTCTACACGAAGGGATACCGGTAGAATGCAGAAGATGGAGTTGAAGGGAAAATTGGTTCAGCAATGCTGAAATGGTGGAGCAGACTTGATGGGCGATATGGTCTAATTCTGCTCGTATATCTTGTGGTCTTATGGTGTCCCATTACTTGTTCGTTAATGCCATTATTTAATCAGCCAATCACGTGGAAACAGATCGATGCATAAAAGCATGTAGACATGGCTCAGCTGTATTTTCAGTCAAATATCAGAATTGTGAAGAGATGCGATCTAAGTACCTTTGATCGTGGAATGAATGTTGGTGTCAATCGTGTTAATTATCTTTGTCACAGAAACTGCTAATCACCCGAGGAATCTCGAGAGTTTACAAGAGTCGTGCGGAAATCAAACAAAATGTAACATCCAATGAGTGACATTTTGTTGGTGGAAACGCCTTGTAAATGAGTGTGGTAAGGGGAGCATGGCCAGACTGATTTGTGCTGACAAAAAGACGACCGTTACTGAAATATCCACGCGTTGCGAAAGTGGTGTCCAGAATAACATCGAACCTTGAAGTGGAACCTGCTGCATAGACAAGGAAAATGCACATTTGCACGAAGTCGACATTTTAGTAGGTACTTACTGACCGTAATAAATCAGCCTTTGCTGGTAGGTTGCCATTTATTTTCCCAATATTTATCTCGATTGTTCACACACAATTCGTTTTTGCTCTGTTCTGTCCATTCTCCTGAATTGTGGAAACTTCCAGGACGACGGCCGACGCTTCTTGACGTTTTATGGCTATTTTTCGGCCTCTATCGAAAAATATATTCAAATTCATTCCATATTCCTTTCTGATTCAGCTGAGATCATTCGCATATGCATCAGCAAACAAAGGTAGGCACGATACCAATCTTGAAAAGCAGAAGGAAATAAATGCTAAAGTGTTACTACACAAAATATCATCATCCACTCAATGAACTTTGCAATGACAGGGGAAATCTCAGGTCCTAATAAAATTTAATCATAATTCCCTTTCATCTTTTTGCTCTAGACGTAAATGTTTCCGTCTTCTCTAACCCTTATCACTAGCACTGATCGTGAACTTAAGGTACATTTCTCTACCTTAAGCAAAAAAGGGGTCATTTTTATAAGCTTTATGAATTCTTCAATATTATAACTTATTTCTTACCCAGTACAATTCTATTCCTTAGTACTCCAGTTTGAATCCTATTATTTCTGACGACCTACGCCTCAGTCACACAATTTAGTAGCAAAAACAGAGACAACAGGTCTGAATGGAGTCAAGCATTCTTCAGCATCTAATCTCAATGACGTGCAATAATGCACAACTCCAGACTATCTCTTCATTCAAAGATGACACGATTTTGCCTGTGGAGCTTCCATTTTATTTTGGCATTTACCAAGGAAGAATCACATTTAACCTATTCCTACCACAGCCGTAGTGTAAGAACGAAGGAAGGGAACTCGTGGGTTTCTGATTGCGAATGTCCAGAATCATGGCACAAAATATCTGTATAATAAAGAATCTGAAGTAAGCTGAAGTCAGGTTTCAACTCTGATCATTATACATTCAATACAAACTACTCATTCACCGAATAGAGAATGATTCCAGCGAAATAAAGGTTGTGATGCATTCTAGTTTATTTAACACATTTTATCTCTTATTTAATTTCTGTATTAAATTGGAAATACATTTCAAAGGATATTTCACTACGTTCTTCAGCTCGTCTCGGAATTTACTCTGCGTTACTACGTAAATACAGGTGTTAGTGCAGGAACTGAGGAGCTGGAGCATCGCTGCTGTGGATTCGATGGTATAACGTGGATCTGCGTCCGAATAATACGTTACTTTTGCAATTCGGTAATACATGAAATATATAACCTGTGTCATCCATAACAAAATGAAGCTTCCCGATATCATGAACAGTAAAACGATGGATCTCCTTCGGTTCTCCATCTCCGGGTCCTTCCCTTTCCGCCCATCGCTGCGGGCCCGGAGCCCTTTGCGGACTCTACTCGCCGCTACAATGCGTGCAGCAGTCAGTAAATTCAGGAACAAAATCAGAAAGAACGGTAGACAAGGGGTTAAAATGAGGTGAAGCATATCGAAGGCGATCCAAACAGAGGAGACTTTAAAACTCCATGTATAGACACAACCCCACGGAGTTTTGCCAATGAAATAACTAGGTTCCCTTGTAAAGTACCAAGGGACACTTTCTAAATATCCCAGCACATTCAAAGTCCCTATAACAACAGCCGCCGTTTTCTCACTGCAGTATTTTATTTTCAGCTTCTCACAGCAAATGGCCACAAATCGGTCAAAGGTGAAAGCAACTGTTAACCACACAGACACCACCTTAGATGCATTCATCAGAAACGTGACGAAACTACACACGGGAGTGATGTATAGGAATGTAAACGATAAGTAAATGTAAACAATCCAGTCCAATATAGGTTCTGCAATTATAACTAGAAGATCAGCCGTTGCCATTCCCACCAGGTAGCGAGTGATGCATTTGGAGAGACCACATTTTCCCCGAGACAAGATCACAATCGCGACCATATTAACTGTAAGAGGGAGAGAGAATGGGTGAGCTACAGAGCGAGATAGTTGAAGAGAAAAATGAAGAGAGACACAGAGAAAAAAAGAGAGATGAGAGTGAAACAGAGAGGGAGGAGGTAGAAGAGCAAAAGTGGCCAAACCTATTTCCAAATCATCGGTTAGAAAGCCCTGGGGAAACTCAAGATATGATGGGTATGGGGACAAACATCTAAGATATCCAATAGAATTCGATACGTTAACATAAAATTGCCAATACTTTCCCAAGCAAAATTACGAATTGACCTTTTTCAATCAGCTGTCTTTCTCTTCCGCTGCGCATCATCTGTCTTATCTGTTTCATTTGTCTTTTAATTTTAGATACTCTTTCAGCATTCTGATCTGCAACCCCCATTTTGTGGAATGGTTTCTAATACACTCAATGACCACCTCATTAGGCACAATTCGTTAATGCAACTATCTAATCAGACATTCATGTGGCAATGACTCAATGCATGAAAATCTTCATAAATTGTCTAGAGGTTCATTTGTTTCGACGAACAGCAAAATGAGGAAGAAATGTAAACTTCAAGTATAATAGTATCTCGACTTTGTAACAGTGGAGCAAACATATATCCAGTGAGCGGCAGTTCTCTGGGCATAAGCGCCCTTGTTAATTGGAGATGTCGGTGGAAAATAACTCCTCTGGTTCAAACTGTGTTCTGTGCTACAGCAACTGAATTAGGCATGCGTTACAACAGTGCAGGAGAGCACCTCTGACTGTACAACACATCGAACGTTGAAATGGATGGACCAGAGCAGCATAAGACGACGAACATACAAAGGTACACTCAATGGCCACTTTATTATGAACAAGAGTATTTGTTACTCCTTCCTTATGTAGTCCACTAGGCTTGCCCGCACGTTCGTCAAGTGGAACCTGCTTTCGGCCCTGCCAAATAGGGCATTCAAGTGTGGGTGGATGATGTGTAACGTACCCTAGTACAAACTCACAACGCAAATAACAGACAGTACACAAAAATCGATTATGCAATTAAACTTTCTAAGTCTTATTTTGATGTGTGGTTAGTAGAGACACAAAATAAGAAAGTCAAAGGCACCACTCTTATTAAAGTTAACAGTTCGTGCACAAAAATCATTGGAGCTCACGCCTCTGGTGTTCCTCCTTAAACGACCTCTGCCGAAACGCCGCCAACTTCCGGATCCTCGAATTCCCATATACGCCATCCGGTGATCATCGAGGGCTCCGCACACTCATCATTTCTCTCCACTCGCCTCGACCGGAAGCCCCGGAAAACTCGGTTTCCAGATATACAAGATAGAATAACATGTCTCCCTTTGCTAGTTCTCTGTTATCTGTAGTTATAACTCAAGCATCGCAGCTACAGAGAAACCATTACATCAGCAGTTAGCATTACAGAGAAGCCATTTCATTAGCCTTAGCAGTTAACATTACTGAGAACCTTACACTTACATTTATCAATTTTCGTCTGGATGTATTTGAAGGAATTGTGATGAGGGTAGCATTTCAACAGATCTACTGATTATATGCTGAGTATAAAAATACCTAAAAAATTGAGGTGATCTCAGGAACTACAGTACAGCTCATTCTGACCGAAAAAGAAGGACTCGTTCACGATTTTGATTAGTGATAAATGCAGATAAATTGAACATGTTATGGAGCCAAAGAAATAGAATTTATTTCAGTTATCTCATCACTCAGCAAATGCAGAGAAACAGCAGCTCGTTTAAACTTGTGGGGGGAATTGAACAATTTCAATCTATGTAGATAGTATCTTACCCAGAATTCCAATGGCTGCAAGGACTGGATAATAAATATCTTCAATACGATAAATCACTAGATATGCCATTCTTTTCTGCAAAGAGATGTACCATGCAACTGGATCAACTGGACTTCGCCGATACTCTTGATTGATGGAATAACACGTCCTCTCGGATTTTGATTAATAGTCGAATGCTGATACGGTCGACTTAACAAACAGATTACGTATGTAACTTTCACAATGCAACAAATAGGTCCACAGAGCAACATGTCCTGGACGAAATACTAATCTGTCTCCCCTCGGTAATAGAACGAAACAAAGTAAAAGCACATTCACACATCTTTGATGTGAACAGTCATGCATGAATGCTTGATGTATAATGATTCGTTGTACGGAATCGAAGGCTACGAGTAGACATTCTTGCAGAGATTTTTCCCAATGATGATTGACACAGTGGAAAATGGATTGTTAAATGTCACCTTTGGCATAACAAAAAACAAACATAAAAATAATATAACAGAGGCCACGGAAAAAGTCGTGTTAAGTTTTATCCCGGTGATTATTTAGTTGCAAATAAAAATTAGGTTTTTCTACGTTGGTCTCCTGGTGACAAATCACAGATCACACGAAAACAAAACTTCAATGGAAGACAACGCAAAGGCCGCCCATGAAGCGAATTATAAAATGTGGAATCGATTTATTATTGTCATATGTATCGAGTTATAGAGAAAATACTTTGCCTGCCGTCATATTGATACGTTCAATGCATCACTGCATTGAGAGAGAGCCATCGAAACGCGCTGATGGACTGCAGACCAAAGTGATACATCTACACGGAAAGTGTAGTGCGTGCAGTTATCATGATGCAAAGTCATATGGAGGCGTACTGTCAGATACTCTGTCTATATTATGTACAGGGGTCCATTAAATTATCTGATAGCATCCTGATATAAGCTACGTAGGGCCGGTTTGTAATTGGTTTCAGACTTTTGGACCAGCTGTCTAATAGGCGAATGAGGTGGAAAACAGAGGTTGGAACATAACGAGAGTCTGCATTTATTTTTTGGGTAAGGTCTTTAATTATGTTGACTTCTTTACCGAAACAATGGAAAGTGTAGACGGATTTCGGTGTTGAAGGATGCACAACTTACCTTTCCTCCCTGTGAAGGAGAAATGCGAACTCTCTTGACTGAAACATCGACAATTTATTTCCTTCCACTTACTCTTATTGAAGCATTGTTTTCTTCCAGCAGGTGTCTTTACCTTGGACTTCATACATGCAAATCACTTGCTCATCCACTGGCCTACTTCTCAGTCCGCTCCACAATATCAGATGTCCACTCATTCCTCTACATCATCTGAGGACAAAACATTGACATTGGAACACCGAAAATAGAGGATGACATCGACCTTCGGCACTTTGAGCCAAATCCACCATTTAGTGTGATTATACTTTATCATGCCAGATTACTGCCTTGTTCAGTTCTCTTCCCAGACCTCTGAACATCATTGTACCAAGAAACAAATTAGACTGAAACTGCATGTCCCTACAGTAACTCACAAACACACCATTAGACCCTGCAAGACTGTTGTTTTAAAGGGCGTTCGAAGAAACATAGACGTTTTAGTCAAAAGGAATGAAAGATACACTCGATAGGCCAAAGACCCAAACAAATCGGCTATTTTCTATTACCCGCTCTTCCACCTGGCAGAGGATCAAAAATTCTGAAGACGAGCTGTGGGGCTATCGGGGACCTGGTGTTGGGAAATGAGCCTGGCTGAGTGACTGACCTCTCAGTGTGTGAGCAGTTAAGGGGTAGTGACTTTAACAGTCACTATACTTACAGATAAGGATAGGCATGGTCCTTGCGGGAGAGTTTTAAATTGGATTTGGACTAAATATAAGGCCATTAGGTAGAAACTAGGAAGAGTTAATTAGGAACTACATTCTTCTGTTAAGTCTACATCAGACATTTGGTTGTTTAAAGTTTAATTGCATGGAATACAGGAAAGGTATGCGCCTGCTAGAAGGAATGTCCGGGGGGGGGGGGGGGAGAGATCGAAGAATCCTGGATGTTCAGAAAGGTGACGTATTAGTCAAGAAGATAACGCAAAACTATGTAAAGCATCTGAAGATCGGATCAAACGAAGTACATGAGGTGCAAAAGCAAGCCATTAAAAAAAGCTAAACAAGGTTATTCGGAAAGCCAGAGAGCCATGAAATATCCGTGGCAAGTAAGATTAAGCTGAATCTCAAGGCATTCTACATCGTTCAAGAGCAGGGCAATCACGAGGGAACCTGTTGGACCAGTCAACTAAAACGTGGTAAAAATTGCTTAGATATGGAGAATATGAGGGAGGTACTTAAACGGAGTTTTCTTTGCTATTTACGAAGGGAAAGGACATGCTAACCAAGAGATCAGTACTTAGTGCATAAATATGTTAGGGCGCTTAGTTGTCACGAAGGAGGAAGTGTTAGGTCTCCTCATGACTATTAAGGTAGATAAGTCCCCTGGATCTGATTTACTTCAGGTTATTGAGAAAAGAAGGAAACGAGATTGATGGAGCAAATGGAGGTCTCGGGAGACAGGTCAGTTGCTAATATTGTATCTTTATTTCAGAAGATAACACCGGAAAATCCTGGGATCAAATGACCTTCAAAGCTAACGCCAATTGCAGAGCTCTTCTGGGAAAAAAATCTTAGGGTAGCACAGGATAACGTTTGGTAAACTCTGACAAAATAAAGGACGGCTAACATGGCTTTCAGTGGAACATGTCGTGTCGTAACAACTTAATAGAGTTTTTTGCAAAGTGCCGAAAGAAACTGATGAAGTTAGAGAAGTAGAACAGTGGCGTTTGAAACAGTCCTTCATGTGAAGCTAATTCCGAAGATTAAGTGTAGGGGGGTCCACGGCGTACTTCCTATTTATTCAGAAGTAGATAGCACATAGAAGATTAATCGTGGTTGAAAGAAATTACTCGAGCTGGAGGCCTGCAATTAATTATGTTCTGCAAGAATCTGTGCTGGGACATCAGCTGATCGCGATGTATATCAATGATCCGAATGAAAATGTTCTGAGTAGTGTGGTAAGTCTGCAGATAACAGCAAGATTTGTCGAGTGTGGATGGTAGAGAAGACTGGTATTGAATACAATATGGATCAACTGGAAATTTGGGCAGAGGAATAGCAGATGGAGTTTATATCAGGTAAATGTGACGTGCTGCATCTTGGTAGGGCAATGCAAGGAGACAGTACACTGTTATGGGCAATACCGTTAACTACGATTCTAAGCAGAGAGATCCTGCGGCACAATTTCATAACTCCATGAAAACAGATACCCAGTTCAATCCACTTCTTAAGAATGCTTACAGAATGCTTGCTTCTATGATTCAAGGCACTGAGTTCCAAAGTCAAGAAGTTATCTTGCAACTTTATAAAACACCGGAGTGCTACAAACGGATTTGTTTGCCTCACTACGTGAAGGATGTTTAGGGTTTGGAGTCTTTCTTCCTGTCTATGGAAATGTCCAAGACAGGAGGGCACGCATTGATGCTGAGTGGGGGGAGGTTTCAGAGGTGACGTGAGGGGTACGTTTTTTACCCGGTGAGTGATGAATGCCTAGGATGCTCTGTCCAGTACTGTTATATCTGAAGCTTTTATGAGAATCGGCACATGGAATGAGGAGGGTGGGGGAATATGGGCATTTACACTGTTATTACTTGTGGTTTTGACTTACTCCATAGTTTGTTTGGCAAGACATTGTGGCCGAATGGCCGCCTCTTTTCCTGTACTTTGCAAATTTCTATGTAAAATCAAGTCCAATTCTCAATTAGCTCAGCAAGGCAGTAGCTGGGACCGCTCGGTTTTGCAATGCGCAATGTTCCCCAGCTGGTAATGAGACACACAGGGAAAGATGCCGTCGTCCCTCGGTGTCTTCAGACCACCAATATTCCTGTTGAACGTCTAACGCACAGAACGATCGCACCGCAGTCACAAGCAATGGAAGCATGAACGTAGTGTAATGGTTATCCCAATGCTAACGTAGCGTGCACCGTCGGAGATCGGAGATCAATTGCGGCGCCGTCTATAAGTAGTTTATACGTACTTCTCCTGCACACGTAAGTTTCCACCGTGTGGAACGGTTTTCTTACACGTTCCAAAAACGTACGGTTAGTAAGCTAATTTGTCATTGCAACTTCTATTGTTAAGGGACTATTCTGTGCTGCAGTAAAGAACCCATTCCTGGGTTGGATGATGGTGAGCAAAACGTATGCTAGAATCTGGCTTTTCACAAGTTACATAAATATTTTCACAGACAATATAAAGCAGAAAACGATAATTAAAAGAATATTTCAATTGAAATGCAAATATGTTTTTTGTATATAAGTAGAATAACGTAGGTGGAGGACTTCGATCAATCGACATCCGCTTTACGGGCACAGCTTGCTCGGGGATGTGGTGGGGGTGTTTGGCAATGAATTCTTGTGCTGCGAATGTTGTGTATTCTGCTTTTTGCGTGTGTGTGTGTGTGGGTGTACTTCGATTCCACCTTTTATTTCCCCACGAATTCGCACCAACATACAAACTTGTTCACGATATGTCAAACATAACGACGTCTTTTAGGCCGGTGACTGTTTCGCTACGGAAACAACGAAACTTTTAGACATCCCAGGGAATAGTAGTACCCTAATCACCACAAATTTCTCGTAAGTTTGTAACAACTGCATTTACAAAATTAATGGATACCAATGTGGAGATGTCAGTGAATGAACCTGGCTCCGGGGTTCAGGAAATGGCACATCAACTTCACAGTGAGTTCGCGGAGATAGCCACCTGTGGTCAGAAGGCCTTAAACCCTTGGCTCCTGCGTAGAGTCAGCCAGGGTCAGCCGCACATCACTTCGAGGGTGTATTGATGAAAGGGGCAACTTTATGAGTGTTTGACTTTGCTTCATGGTTCAGATCTTACATATTAGTTTCATAGAAAAATCTGATTGCAATGCACGCGCGACATGAGCAACAATATTGGCAGGCCAGCTCATGTGAAAAAGAGCGTCCGGTTATTTCAGCTATGTCGCTGTTTCCGCGACAGAATCTAATTCCGTGATCAGAATCCAACAGCAGATTCTGAAGCCGCTCTGCACACCATGAGCTCTTCAGTCCTCAACCCAGAAAAATCCCGAACGGGAAAATGAGCTGTGGTTCCTGCAGCACTCTGCTAAACTCTCCCAAAATGGGCAAGGCGATGTCAGGCCGGGATTAAGCTTACTCAGTTTTGACAGTGAAACTCCGACAGCGTTGGCTGAAGCTGAAGGTTACACTACAGAATTATTCGCCTCTCCATTAAGTAGTCCAAACACAGTCCCAACATCTGGCTACAGAATCACAACAAAGCCACCTGTCAGCGGCAACACCCAGATTGTTGAGAACTGTATTTTCAATCCGTTGTCAGATTGTAATAATGGCTTCGACGTATGTCTCGAAATTGTTCATTTCAGAAATCAATTCCGCCCGAAAAACCATGACCTTCTTTCTGTGCTTTTAGCGATATTATTGAACAGATTCTATGATTCGCCCACTCGTCAACCGATTTGTTTTTTCTAGCCGTGGACTACACAGTTTCGAGATGATGGAGTTTAAACTACATGGAATCATCTGAGGCAAAGGGGAACCCAAGTGGCAGATGAATGAATTAGTGAAATAGTGAAAAGTGACATGGGCTTTATTAATAGAATCTACCAGTATAGTCATAAAGGAGGTCAGAAAGAATCCTTATAGTTAATTTTAGATCAATATTTTCGGCTCCATCGTCAGATCTAAACTCCAATTATTTCTGAAGTGAAGTAATTTAGAAAAGCTAAATAGCTCATTTGAAAAAAAAACAGGGAAGGAAAGAAACTCGCTGCTTCCATAGTTTCCTCGTCAACTTTTATGCCTTCGTTCTTCATTGAAGGTGTAATTGTGCTGTGTCCCACGGGTAAACTGCCTTTAATACATAGAGGAAAATCTCGGTAGGAGATTTTCATTTATGCTATTGTATCTCTTTGTTCTACTGTGAATGCCTGTAAGGGAGTGAATCCCGTGGTATATGACAAAGTATTTGTATTTCGTTATTAAATTTACGTTGAGCTTTAAATATTCAACCTTCCTGGATTTTGCCTTTACTGCTGCGATCCTGCACATTCTACGTGTGCTTCTGTGGATTTCCAGCATCTTCAGAATGACTTGTTTTTACGGGACGTATCATCTCCATATGGTATGTCGAATCACCGGATAAATGAGTAGTCTCTGGGGTACTGCAAATCTGTGTCTTTATTGAGGCTTTGCTACACGCTTGCGTGCTCAGTGGGTGGCACCGTTGCTTCTTTTTGCTGGTGGGGGCGAAGGATCTTTGCTGCATGGTCCAGCATGGCCAACCTCTCTGTAACCCAGGCCCTCTAGCCTAAAAAGCATCCTCGTAAATCTCTTCTGCACCCTCTACAACTTTGCAGCGTCTTTCCTATAACAGGGTAACCAAAATTGTACAAAATATTCCAAAAGTGGTCTCAACAACAACTTATGTAACTGCAAATAAAACCCCGCCCTTAAACTCATAGGCAGTTTCTCTGAGAGTGACATTTTAAAACTTTGTCTGTGATATAACATACAGTTATGAGAAAATCTCCCACAAGTAAATAAAAAGAAGAAAAAAATAGCAAAGCATCTCGTCGGTCCGTGGTCAAGGAGAGAAATTCGTCGATATGGGAATGCAATTTTATTGGAAGATTTTGTATGAACTGAAAATGACGTGGAGGAATGGATGATAGAGTCGAGCAATGTAAATACAAATAAAATATAATAAGCATAAATATAATATATTTTTGAAAGAACAGACAACATCAACGGTCATGGTTGCAACAATATTTTTTCAGGGCATTTGATGAGCAAAGTCTGATGTCTTGAACGTCCTATAAAATACTAATCTCAGTCAGTTTACGACAATGAAAGCAGTGCAAACTTTTTCTCCGACAATCTCTTCAAAATAATAAGTTAACTAATTCAGGTAAATGTCTTGTTATGTTCCTCGAAGATTCCAATATATTACACAATGACAACATGAATAAAATTAGTTCATTCTAATGTTTACTCAGGGGCTTCTGGCGAATGTGACTGGGGAAGACACTAATTGGTTTGATGATCGTTCATCTAGATCTATAAGAACTCTTTCAATAGATGTATCTGGGCAGTTGGGACATTCTAATCACTATTTCTTGCGGGAAATGGGGTATCCTGCAATTTTTCACATTGCCAGAATTTACTACCCTGTACTTGCAGCTTTTGGTATTCCTGGTAAGTACCTGACTTTATTATCTTTTGAGTGACTCCGATTTGATATTCCACTTACTGTAACCTGAAGTAATGGTACCCGCTGCTTAGTTCCTCTGTCATCATTTCATCAGTAGAAATTGTACCGGAAGATATTCTGATATGTAGTTATTTTAAATGTAATTGGTTTTACTTTAGATGCTTAACTCTTTGTGGAAATACCTTTTTTTTAAAGCTGATTTTAATTATTATCTGTTTATGCAGCCATTACTTCTTTCAAAATGTCCTCTTAATGTTTGAAATATTTAACTACGCTTGCCAATCTCACAGTCCGTGACACTGCGCAAAGTCTCGGCGCGGGATGTGCAGAACCTCAGGCTGGCTTGATTCATCAGCTGACGGCCAGTTTCACTTGAGTGCTAAATCGTGAGTGGACGATTCATGCTAGCGTTGTCTGCATGAAAAACACTCTCAAAGTATTTGTCGATCATAATAAAATTCCTGCTGTTACCCTGGTAATATTTTTCACTAAGTGAAGAAAACAGAATGGTACCATCCTCAGGAAAGTCCTTTATAATAAATTACTTTGATTGGTAAATGATCTATAATCTTCAGAATGTTGCAATTGGCCAGGAGAGTTATCTTTTCCTGAGGAAATGAACAACAGTGCCCTGAATTCTCGTGATCTGTCAGAGAAACTGATAGAATAATGACTTTAACTGTTTTCAACAGGCTGTTGAAACCACCTCTATTTTCCAATGCGGAGTTACCTGTAGTCTCAGCGATCCCTTGGTGCTATCTTCTTAATTCATTAATTATTAATTCAACTGACATAACTCGTTCACTTGGATACACACAGACTGTTGAAAATTACAACAAGGTCAAGCAATAATGATTTGTTCATAAATGGTTCTCTACATTTCCTATTGTGTTCTCCAAAGAAGAATAGTTTTTCTTTTAACTATGTGTGCAGCTGTCCCGTAGCACAGGCTTTCTGTCCGGTTCAGCACCTGACCAATCCCATTCCCCTGAGAGCAGTATAACTTGGATCACACTTATTATTCTTCCATTCAATAGATGCTCCTTTCTCAAGGTGGATTTTGCAGACCATGCAAATTGTCGCTGATTATGCTCATCTTTATGGGAAAGCATTGCTGCCAATTAATTGTTAAGTTTCTCTGAGTCCTCGTTCCTAGAAATGCATAACCAAGCATTAATTTATGATTAATATTATGTACAACAGGATACTCAAAATAACATAGAAATACACTTGCGTCAGCTTGAATTAAACAGTCTGATTGTCCGGTAGAAGAAAGTGTCCCGGAAACCTTTGGTCCTGGCTATTATGGGTCGGTACAGTTTCCCGGAAGGTAGCAGCCAAAACAGTTTGTGGCTGGGGTGACGTGGCTCTCCAATGACCCTTCAGGCCATTTTTACACAGCTGTCTTCGTAAATGTCCTGAATAGTGGGAAGCTCACATCTGCAGATGCACTGGGCTGTCTACACCACTCTGAAGAATTCTGCGATTGAAGGAAGTACAGACCCCATACCAGGCAGTGATGCAGCCAGTCAGACTGCTCTCAATCTTGCCCTAACAGAAATTTCTAAGAATTTGAAGGGCCATGCCAAACTTCTTCAGCGGTCTGAAGTGAAAGAGGCGCTGTTGTGCCCTTTTCATCACACAGCCGGTGTGTACAGGCCACGTGAGATGTCGGTAGCGTTTATGCCGAAAAACTTAAAGCTGTTCCTCCTCTCAACCCCAGATCCATTTATGTCTTCAGGGTTCAGCAGTCCACAACCAACTCCTTTGTTTCTGCGACATTGAGGGAGACGTTGTTTACTTGACACTACTGTGTCAGGGTGATAAACTTCTCTGTAGGCTGCCTCATTATTCTATGAAAGTAGGCCAATCTGTATAGTATCGTCAGCAAATTTAATTAGCAGATTGGAGTTGTGGGTGGCGGTCTCGGTGCCCTGCCTCTTCTTCTGGTGGAAAAGTGTCATTCTGACCGGCTATGCGCAAACCATTTCGGTCAGCAGAGAAGGCTTGGTGCCTTTATGGGAACTCAGTGCAGCAACGTGATCTACGATATTACCATTAGCAAAGATGTAAATGACTAGTGACTGCTTTATTCTTACCTGGAATTAACAGAGCAATATTTAATTTCTTTCAGTTAATATAACGGCGATTGTGATACTGTCCCGTGGAAAATGTGGTCTCTCCAAATGCATCAGTCGATACCTGGTATCCATGGCAGTAGCAGATCTGATGGTCGTCGTCCTTGCTGTCATAGCAGAGCAGATTAATTACATTTATATGTTTTTGGATTTCTTGTTCATAATGCCGGTATGCCCATTGGCACTGGTCATGCGAATTGCGTCTACGGAATGTTCTGTTTGGTTCACGGTTGCTTTTACCATCGATCGCTACATCGCTATCTGCTGTCAGAACATGCGGAAGCGATATTGTACTGAGCGAACAGCAACGGTGTTGATACTATCAGTGTCCGCTGTGGCCTGTAGCAAGTCTACTCCGTTTTACTTTGCAGTGGATCGACAGCGCTGCGTCCCCTCAAACGAATACATTACGTCATCGGGGTGGAGGGCCTATGAGTTATTTGACAGTATCTTTACTCCGTTGTTGCCAATCACTTTAATACTGCTATTTAATGCTTTAACAATCAGACATATTGTAGCAGCCAATAAGGCCCGCCGAGCAGTGCGGAACAACAGTCAGAATGAAAAGGATACAGAGCTGGAGAACAGGAGGAAGTCAATGATTTTGTTATTCACTCTATCAGCCAATTTTGTTTTGCTGTGGATGCCCTATGTTGTACATTCCTTAACCTGGCAAACGGAGAACTACACCTACTCAGACAAATACTTTAGCACACCGATATATCTCCTGCAACAGTTTGGTTTTATGTTACAGTCGCTCAGTAGCTGCACTAACACGTGTATCTACGGACTGACACAAAGGAAGTTCAGAGATGAGCTGGTGAATGGATTGAAATATCTCTTTACATTAAATGGGAAGCTCTGCAAATGAAATTTGACCATAAAACGAAAAGATATAGGAGCAAAGGTAGGCCAATCGGCCCGTCGCGTCTGCTCCGCTATTCAATCTTGGACTAATCAATTCTTCCAGTCATCCTCACTCCCCTGACTTCTCCCCATAGCCTTTAATGCCCTGGCTAATCAAGGACCTATATATCGCTGTCTTAAATGCACCCAATGACGTGACTTCCACAGCCGCTCGTGGCAACAAATTCCACAGATTTACCACACTCTGACTAAACTAATTTCTCCGCACCTGTGTTCTAAATGGATGTCCTTATATCCTGAAATCGTGCCCTCTTGTCCAAGACTCTCCTACCATGGGAAATAACTTTGCCATATTTAATCTGTTCAGGCCTTTTAACATTTGGAATTTTTCTATAAGATCCCCGCTCATTCTCCTGAACTCCAGGGAATGTAGCACAAGAGCTGCCAGACGTTCCTCATACAGCAACCCTTTCATTCCTGGAATCATTCTTGTGAATCTTCTCAGAACCCTACCCAACGTCAGTATATCCTTTCTAAAATAAGGAGCCCAAGACTGCACACAATACTCCAAGTGTGGTATTCCGAGTGATTTATAGAGCCTTAACACCACATCCTGCTCTTATATTCTATACCTCTAAAAACGAATCACCACCAACTCAACCTGGAGGTTAACCTTTTGGTTTATTCTGCACAAGTACTCCCAAGTCCCTTTGCATCTCTGCATTTGGAATTCTTTCCCCATTTAAATAATAGTCTGCCCGTTTATTTCTTCCGCCAAGGTGTATGATCATACATCTTCCAACATTGTACTTCATTTGTCACTTCTTTGCCCATTCCCATAAACTATCTAAGTCTCTGCGTGGGCTGTCTGTTTCATCAACGCTACCGGCTTCTCAACCCATCATTGTATCATCGGCAAATTTAGCCACCAATCCATTAATCCCATAGCCGAAATAATTGTTATTCGTTTATATTTTGACTGAATGGTTAATTACAATGAATATATAATATTACTGTAAATTTGCAGCGTCTTTCGTCAATACATTTTAAATCTGTATGGGCTTGACATTCATATTCAGTAACTTGCTCACATCACATCTCACTCTCTGATCAATTAGGTTCAATATGGAAACTGTATCGGGGAATTAGGTAGACTTCTTCCTTCGTCATCGGGCAACTTGCCTCCTTAAGCACATTTTAAAGGGATAGGAGCAGTCCTTTTAAATTTGGAAACTTTCCTGGTTTGCATTCCCTTCTGTATATGTTGAGAGGATTGAACACCACTGATGCAAGGATGAGGTGAACTCCAACGCACACTTGGAACAGATGACATCAGAGTATGCGAACTTTCGTGGAGAAGAGGGCATTTTAAGTTATCCCATCCAATGCCTCTTCGAATCACAAGACCACTCAACTAAAATTATGCAGTCTCCAGAACATCAATTTTCATTTTCCAAGGGCGTCTACAGCGGTAGCGCAGCGGTTAACGCGACAGTAATACAAATCAAGGCAAACCAGGATTTGAAGATCAATTCTGGCGCCGTTTGTGAGGAGTTTGTTCGTTCCATTCTGAGCCACGTAGGTTTCTCCGGGTGCTCCCGTTTCGTTTTCTAGTTTGAAGACGTACAGTTGAAAGGCTTTGATGATTGTAAGTTCTCACTGATCAGATCAGTGTTTAAAGGGTAGATCTGATCGCTTCCAAGATATCCTGAAGTGGGAGGGTGAGGAGCCAGAGGTCGTGGTACATGTAGGTACCAATGACATAGGTAGGAAAGGGGAAGAGGTCCTGAAACGAGCGTATAGGGAGTTAGGAAGGCAGTTAAGAAGAAGGACCACAAAGGTAGTAATCTCGGGATTACTGCCTGTGCCACGCGACAGTGAGAGTAGGAATGGAATTAGGTAGAGGATGAATGCGTGGTTGAGGGTTTGGAGCAGGGGGCAGGGATTCAAGTTTCTGGATTATTGGGACCTCTTCTGGGGCAGGCGTGACCTGTTCAAGAAGGACGGGTTACACTTGAATCCTGGAGGGTCCAATACCCTAGCGGGGAGGTTTGCTAGGGCTACAGGGCAGACTTTAAACTAGTAAGATGGGGGGGGGGGGCGGAAATCAATTTGAGGAAACTATGGGAGAGGAGGTTAGTTCACCAGTAGAGCAAGTAAGTAGACAGTGTGTGAGGGAGGAAAGGCAGGTGATGGAGAAGGGATGCGCTCAGCCCGAAGTTGTAGGGGAGAAGAAAGAAAAGGATAATAAATTTGAATGCATTGCTAGGGATGAAAAGAGAGGAGGAGGTGGAGAGTATCTTAAATGTATCTATTTTAATGCTAGGAGCATTGTAAGAAAGGTGGATGAGCTTAAATTGTGGATTGATACCTGGAATTATGATGTTGTAGCTATTAGTGAAACATGGTTGCAGGAAGGGTGTGATTGGCAACTAAATATTCCTGGATTTAGTTGCTTCAGGTGTGATAGAGTAGGAGGGGCCAGAGGAGGAGGTGTTGCATTGCTTGTCCGAGAAAATCTTATGGCGGTGCTTTGGAAGGATAGATTACAGAGCTCCTCTAGGGAGATTATTTGGGTGGAATTGAGGAATGGGAAAGGTGTAGTAACACTGATAGGAGTGTATTATAGGCCACCTAATGGGGTGCGTGAGTTGGAAGAGCAAATGTGTAAGGAGATAGCAGATATTTGTAGTAAACACAAGGTGGTGATTGTGGGAGATTTTAATTTTCCACACATACATTGGGAGGCTCATTCTGTAAAAGGGTTGGATGGTTTAGAGTTTGTGAAATGTGTGCAGGATAGTTTTTTGCAACAATACATAGAAGTACCGACTAGAGATGGGGCAGTGTTGGATCTCCTGTTAGGGAATGCGATAGGTCAGCTGACAGATGTATGTGTTGGGGAGCACTTCGGGTCCAGTGATCACAATAGCATTAGCTTCAATATAATTATGGAGAAGGACAGGACTGGACCTAGAGTTGAGATTTTTGATTGGAGAAAGGCTAACTTTGAGGAGATGCGCAGGGATTTAGAGAGAGTGGATTGGGTCAAGTTGTTTTATGGGAAGGATGTAATAGAGAAATGGAGGTCATTTAAGGGTGAAATTATGAGGATACAGAATCTTTATGTTCCTGTTCGGTTGAAAGGAAAGGTTAAAGGTTTGAAAGCGCCATGGTTTTCAAGGGATATTAGAAACTTGGTTCGAAAAAAGAGGGATGTCTACAATAGATATAGGCAGCATGGAGTAAAGGAATTGCTCGAGGAATATAAAGAATGTAAAAGGAAACTTAAGAAAGAGATTAGAAAAGCTGAAAGAAGTTACGAGTGTGGTTTGGCAAATAAGGTGGAAGTAAATCCGAAAGGCTTCTACAGTTATATTAAAAGCAAGAGGATAGTGAGGGATAAAATTGGTCCCTTAGAGAATCAGGGTGGTCAGCTATGTGTGGAGCCGAGGGAGATGGGAGAGATTTTGAACGATTTCTTCTCTTCGGTATTCACTAAGGAGAAGGATATTGAATGGTGTAAGGTGTGGGAAACAAGTAAGGAAGTTATGGAACCTATGACAATTAAAGAGGTGGAAGTACTGGCGCTTTTAAGAAATTTAAAAGTGGATAAATCTCCGGTTCCTGACCGGATATTCCCCAGGACCTTGAGGGAAGTTTGTGTAGAGATAGCAGGAGCTCTGACGGAGATCTTTCAGATGTCATTAGAAACGGGGATTGTGCCGGAGGATTGGCGTATTGCTCATGTGGTTCCATTGTTTAAAAAGGGTTCTAGAAGTAAGCCTGGCAATTATAGACCTGTCAGTTTGACATCAGTGGTGGGTAAATTAATGGAAAGTATTCTTAGAGATAGTATTTATAATTATCTGGATAGACAGGATCTGATTAGGAGTAGCCAGCATGGATTTGTGCGTGGAAGGTCATGTTTGACAAACCTTATTGAATTTTTTGAAGTAGTTACGAGGAATGTTGACGAGGGTAAGGCAGTGGATGTAGTCTATATGGACTTCAGCAAGGCCTTTGACAAAGTTCCACATGGAAGGTTAGTTAAGAAGGTTCAGTCGTTAGGTATTAATGCTGGAGTAATAAAATGGATTCAACAGTGGCTAGATGGGAGATGCCAGAGAGTAGTGGTGGATAATTGTTTATCGGGATGGAGGCCGGTGACTAGCGGGGTGCCTCAGGGATCTGTTTTGGGCCCAATGTTGTTTGTAATATACATAAATGATCTGGATGATGGGGTGGTAAATTGGATTTGTAAGTATGCTGATGATACTAAGGTAGGAGGTGTTGTGGATACTGAGGTGGGTTTTCAAAGCTTGCAGGGAGATTTATGCCGGTTAGAAGAATGGGCTGAACGTTGGCAGATGGAGTTTAATGCTGAGAAGTGTGAGGTTCTACATTTTGGCAGGAATATTCCAAATAGAACATACAGGGTAAATGGTAGGGCATTGAGGAATGCAGTGGAACAGAGAGATCTAGGAATAACAGTGCATAGTTCCCTGAAGGTGGAGTCTCATGTAGATAGGGTGGTGAAGAAGGCTTTTGGAACGCTGGCCTTTATAAATCAGAGCATTGAGTACAGAAGTTGGGATGTAATGTTAAAATTGTACAAGGCATTGGTAAGGCCAAATTTGGAATATTGTGTACAGTTCTGGTCACCGAATTATAGGAAAGATATCAATAAATTAGAGAGAGTGCAGAGACGATTTACTCGGATGTTACCTGGGTTTCAGCACTTAAGTTACAGAGAAAGGTTGAACAAGTTAGGTCTCTATTCATTGGAGCGTAGAAGGTTGAGGGGGAATTTGATCGAGGTATTTAAAAAGTTGAGAGGGATAGATAGAGTTGACGTGAATAGGCTGTTTCCATTGAGAGTAGGGGAGATTCAAACGAGAGGACATGATTTGAGAGTTAGGGGGCAAAAGTTTAAGGGAAACACGAGGGGGTATTTCTTTACTCAGAGAGTGATTGCTGTGTGGAATGAGCTTCCTGTAGAAGTAGTAGAGGCCAGTTCAGTTGTGTCATTTAAGGTAAAATTCGAAAGGTATATGGACAGGAAAGGAGTGGAGGGTTATGGGCTGAGTGCGGGTAGGTGGGACTAGGTGAGATTAAGAGTTCGGCACGGACTAGGAGGGCCGGAATGGCCTGTTTCCGTGCTGTGATTGTTATATGGTTATATGATTGCTGGGCGTGTATCTCGTTGGGCCGAAAAATCCCTGTTCCGCACAGTATCTCTAAGCAAATAATAAAATAAATTACCCCTCTTCGTGAAGTGGTCAGCTTTTCATGGAGCTGAAAAATACGTCGGAGATTTTAAGTGTTTTTTTTAATGTATCTGAACTTACTCGGCAGAACGACACAATGTCTATAGAACCGTTTCGAAATAGCAGTAAGGTCACCGACAAATACGGATCAAAGAGGAGGAGGTGCAGACTGTCTTGATGCACATTCAGTTGGACAAATCCCCAGGGATTGACCAGATGTTCCCTCTAGCCTTGTGGGATACTAGTGCAGAAACTGCATGGGCGCGTTATTATCCACTGTGAGATGCCGGAGGATTGGAGGTTCGCTAATGTTTCATTGTTTAAGAAAACCTGTAGGTATAAGCTAAAAATTATAGGCCGGTGAGCCTGACGTCAGTTAATGGAAGGTGATTTCAGCGAGAGAACAGTCTCGGCCCAAAACGTCCACAATGCTTCTCCTTATAGATGCTGAGTGGCCTGCTGTGTTCCACTAGCATTTTGTGTGTGTTGTATGCAGTTTAAATGTTAGGATAGATGGTTTAATGTGGGATAATTAACGTGGCTTTGTGCATGTAACGTCGTGTTCAACTAAACTGACGGAATACTTTGCAGGAGGCTACCTGGAATCTTGATGACAAAAAAGCAGCAGAGGGTCAAAAAGAATATTTTGGTGTATTGGCCTTTATAATTTAACGTATTGAGTACAGGAATAGACATGCTCCACTGACGTTCTATAAAACGTTGATGAGACCTAATTTGGAACATTCTGTACAGTTCTAGTCAGCTACTTTCAGGAGAGTTATCAATAACATTGAAATATTACAGAGAAAATACACAAAATACTTGAGAACACGTGTTATAGGAAAAGATTTCATAGGCTAGAACTTAAACTCCTGGAGCTTAGGAGAATTCGGGAGGTTTAATAGATATACCTGAATTCCACATTACTTGGATTAACTGAGAATATAACCGTATTGATGCTAGTACCGTTGGCTTTATCTTGTATTGCCGTAATTTCCGCTGGTTTATCTTGATTCTCGGCAGAGTCGAGGAATGAAAAATCTGTAAACCGAGGATTGGTCATGCCACATAGAGGGGTGTGTGTGTGTGTGTGTGTGTGTGTGTGTGTGTGTGTGTGTGTGTGTGTGTGTGTGTGTGTGTGTGTGTGTGTGTGTGTGTGTGTGTGTGTGTGTGTGTGTGTGTGTGTGTGTGTGTGTTTGTGTGTGTGTGTGTGTGTGTGTGTGTGTGTGTGTGTGTGTGTGTGTGTGTGTTTTATCTGCTATCTGCTTATATTGCGCTCCGCGGTTCTCCTGGTCTAGGCATGTCTTACGAATTTAGATGTTAAGCGAGACTCGGATCCGGGAGCGACTGCTTTGGTTCGCTACATATTTCTTAGCTGTACTGTGTTTGGATTCAGAACGCTTTTATAGGCCAGAAACGGCCATTGAACCAGGCTGACACTTTGACGTTCACTGTTATGGTTGTACTCGTTCATGCTCCAGTGCAGCAACTGTGGAGTTGTCATTTAATTAAACTGCTGAGATGTTAACATTGTGTAATCTTCAACAAAATAAATCATGCAGATGCAGTAAATCCACAGTAACGCATACAAAAACTGCTAGACCTCGGCAGCTCAGGCACCATCCGTGAAAATGAATAAACAGTCCACGATTTGGCTGGGGAACCCTCATCAGAACTGCAAAAGAAAAGGGACGAAGCGAGAATAAAAAGATGGGGTGAGAGGAAGAGTGACAAGTGAGACAGAGATAGGTAAAGCCAGCTGGGCAGAAAAGATAAAAGACAGGAGAAAAAAGGAAATGTAATCGGAGAGAAGAGTTTCCCACTGGCAAAAAGGAAGAAGGAGGAGCTCGAGGGTGAGATGATAAGCAGGCGAGCTAAAGGGGTAAATAGGAATAGAAGAGAATAGGAATATGAGAGGGGAAAAAGCCAGGGCTACCGTTATTCCCCAACAATTTCTATGTAATGCGAGCTTTCTGTTACGAATATGTGGAGTAAAATTTTGCCCTTACTATCAGTTAGCAATATGTGTTAGGCTTTGAGGAGTTCAATTCTTATACAGATTAAAGAGGAGGAGGTGCTTGCAGTCTTGAGGCAAATCAGAGTAGATAAATCCCCAGGACCTGACAGGGTATTCCCTCGGACCTTGAAGGAGACTAGTTTTGAAATTGTAGGGGACCTGGCAGAAATATTTAAAATGTCGATATCCACAGATCAGGTGCCGGAGGATTGTAGGATAGCTCATGTAGTTCCGTTGTTTAAAAAAGGCTCAAAAAAGTAGGCCGGGAAATTATAGACCGGTAATTTTGACATCGGTAGTAGGTAAATTGTTGGAAGGAATGCTAAGAGATAGGATCTACAAGCATTTGGATAGACAAGGACCTATTAGAAAAAGTCAGCATGGCTTTGTGCGTGGTAGGTCATGTTTAACCACTGTATTTTTCGAGGAAGTTACCAGAAAAGTGGATGAAGGGAAGGCAGTGGATGTTATATACATGGACTTCAGTAAGGCCTTTGACAAGGTCCCGCATGGGAGGTTAGTTAGAAAGATTCAGTCGCTAGGTATACATGGAGAGAACGTAAATTGGATTTGACATTGTCTCGATGGAAGAAGCCAGAGAGTGGTAGTGGAGGATTGCTACTCTGAGTGGAGGCCTGTGACTAGTTGTGTGCCACAGGGATCAGTGTTGTGTCCATTGTTATTTGTCATCTATATCAATGATCTAGATGATAATGTGGCAAATTGTAACAGCACATTTGCTGATGATACAAAGATTGGAGGTGTAGTGAACAGTGAGGAAGGTTTTCAAAGCTTGCAGAGGGATTTGGACTAGTTGGAGGAATGGGCAGAATAATGGCAAATGGAGTTTAATGCGGACAAGTGTGAGTTATTGCACTTCGGAAGGTCAAACCAGGGTAGAACGAACAAGGTAAAAGGTAGGACATTGAGGAGTGCTGTAGAACAGAGGGACCTGGGAGTACAGATACATAATTCCCTAAAAGTGGAGTCACAAGTAGATAAGGTTGCAAAGAGAGCTTTTGGTACATTGGCCTTTATAAATCAAAGTATTGAGTATAAGAATTGGAATGTAATAGTGAGGTTGTATAAGACATTGGTGAGTCCGAATTTGGCGTATTAAGTGCAGTTTTGGTCACCGAATTACAGGAAGGATAGTAATAAGTTTGAAAGACTGCAGAGAAGGTTTGCAAGGCTGTTGCTGGGATTTGAGAAACTGAGTTACAGAGAAAGGTTGAATAGGTTAGGACTTTATTCCCAGGAGCGTAGGAGAATGAGGGGTGATTTGATAGAGGTGTATAAAATTATGAATGTGTATTGATAGAGTGAATGCAAGCAGGCTTTTTCCACTGAGGTCAGGGGAGAAAAAAAACAGAGGTCATGAGTTATGGGTGAAGGCGGAAAAGTTTAAAGGGATCATGGGGCGGGCGGCTTCTTCACGCAGAGACTGGTGTGAAATGAGCTGCCAGATGAAATGGTGAATGCGGGCTCACTTTTGGCATTTAAGAAAAACTTGGGGAAGTATATGGATAAGAGGGGTTTGGAGAGATATGACCCAGGTGCAGGTCAGTGGGACTAGGCAGAAAAATGGTTCGGCGCAGCCAAGAAGGTCCAAAAGGCCTGTTTCTGTACTGTAATGTTCTATGGTTTTAAGAATCAGATTTAATATCACTGGCATAACTCCTGAAATTTGCTGTTTTGCGGCAGCAGTTTATTAACATAATGATAGAAACTGTAAATTACAATTAGAAGTATATAGAAAAGCGAAAATACAAACTAAATTAATAGTGCAAAAAATAGACGGGACAATATTGAGGTTGTGTTAACTTGTTCTTTGTCATTCAGAAATCTGATGGCCGAAAGAACTAAGCTGATCCTCTAACGTAGCGTGGATGTATTCAGGCAAGTATGATTTCCCCTGCGATGGTAGTAGTATGAAGAGGGCATGCCCCTGGTGATGCGGATCCTTAATGGTGTCTGTTCCATTCCTTTTTTTAAAAACCTTTTTAATTAAGTTTTTGAATAATTACAGAAAGAAGAAAAAAATATATACCCTTTCCCCCTCCCCTTAGCCCCTCCCCCTAACATCCCTATAGAAAAGAAAAGAAAGAAAAAAAGAGTGCCTGGATATCAGAAGATCCTCACATGCTCCACGTAGTTCGTAATAACTTTAGTATATATATTTATTTCTTTCCCCAAATAACCAATTATTTTATCTTCAGATCGCCTATATATTTAATCCTATCTTTTGTAAATAAGGGCGCCAGATTTTCAAAAATGTTTCATATTTATCTCTTAAATTATAAGTAAGTTTTTCAAGTGGAATACAACTGGAAATTTCATTCTTCCAAAGATTTATAATTAAGTATGCATCCGATTTCCAAGTAACTGCAATAGCCTTTTTGGCTACTGCCAGTGCAATTTTTATGAATTCTTTCTGATATTTATTCAATTTGGGTTTCGATTTTATTCCTTCAATATCGTCTAATAAAAATAATATTGGATTACGTGGAAGTTGTGTTCCAATAATTTGTTCCAATAAAACTCTTAAATTTGTCCAAAAAGGTTGAATTTTAGAGCAAGACCAAGTAGAATGTAAAAAAGTACCGATTTCTTGGTTACATCGGAAACACTGATCAGATAAATTTGGATTTAATTTATTTATTTTTTGTGATGTAATATATAATTGATGTAAAAAATTATATTGCACTAATCTTAACCGGACATTTATTGTATTTGTCATACTATCAAGACATAGTCTTGATCAATTTGTTTCTTCAATTTTAATATTGAAGTCACTTTCCCATTTTTGTCTTGACTTATGGACTCCTTGTTTAATTGCCTGTTTTTGAATCAAGCTGTACATACCAGAAATAATTTTTTTAGTTTTTCCTTTTTGAGTTAAAGTTTCTATTTCATTAGATTTCGGCAATAACATTGTTTGACCTAATTTTTCTCTTAAATAAGCCCTTAATTGGAAGTAACAAAAAAGAGTGTTGTTTGATACTTTATATTTATTCTTTAATTGATCAAATGATATTAATATACCTCCTTCAAAGCAATCTCCTATATATCCAATCCCTTTTTGAAACCAATTATGTAAAAGTTGATTATCCATTGTAAAAGGAATCAGTCTATTTTGAATTAAAGATCTCTTTGCTAATAAAGATTTCTTTGTCTCATCACCAACATTTATCTTATTCCATAAGTCAATCAAATGTTTTAATATAGGAGATTCTTTCTTTTCCCGTATCCATTTAGATTCCCATTTATATATACAATCTTCTGGTGTATTTTCTCCTATTTTATCTACTTCTATTCTAATCCATACCGTTCTATCTTTCTCAAAAAAAATGCAATAAATCTAAGTTGATTTGCTTTATAATAATTCTTAAAATTTGGAAGTTGTAACCCTCCTAGATCAAATTTCCATGTCAATTTTTCCAACGGTATTCTTGACATCTTACCTTTCCAAAGAAACTTCCTCACATATTTATTTAGCTCTTGAAAAAACTTCTGGGGTAATTGTTTTGGTAGTGATTGAAATAAGTATTGTAGTCTAGGGAATATATTCATTTTTACGGTATTTCCTCTGCCTACTAATGTTATTGGTAATATCATCCATTTATCAAGATCTTCTTGAATTTTTTTTTCAATAATGGTAAGTAATTTAATTTATATGATTTCTTTATATCATTATCAACTCTTATACCTAAATATTTTATACCATTTGCCGGCCATCTGAATTGAGTTATTAATCGACATTGACTATAATCTCCTTTAGTAAGAGGTAAAATTTTACTTTTATCCCAATTTATTTTGTAACCTGATATTTTCCCATATTCTTCTAATCTATAGGATAATTTACGCAACGAGTGCAATGGGTTTGTTAAATAAAGCGGAACATCATCAGCAAATAAGTTAATCTTGTATTCTTCCTGATTAACTCTGAAACCCTTAATATCTGGGTCCATTCTAATTAATACAGCTAATGGTTCTATCGCCAACACAAATAAAGCAGGTGATAATGGACAACTTTGCCTAGTTGACCTTGTTAACTGAAATGGTGTTGAAATTTGACCATTTGTCACTACTTTAGCTTTGGGATTAATACTTAAGGTTTTAATCCATTTTATAAAAGATACCCCTAATCCATATTTTTCCAATATCTTAAATAGAAAAATCCCATTCCAATCTATCAAATGCTTTTTCAGCATCTAAAGCAACTGCCACACTCATTTCCTCCCTCTTTTGAGCCAAATGAATTATACTAAATAACCGAGTTACATTATCTGCCGATTGTCTATTTTTAATAAATCCTGTTTGATCCATATGTATTAATTTTGGTAAGTATTTAGTTAGTCTGTTAGATAAGATTTTTGCTATTATTTTATAATCAGTGTTTAACAAAGAAATAGGTCTATATGATGTTGGCTTTAAAAGATCTCTATCTTTCTTTGGCAATACTATTAAAATAGTTGTCGAAAAAGATTCTGGAAGTTTATTCGTTCTTTCTGCTTGATGTATTAACTCCATAAAAGGAGGAATTAATAAATTTTTAAACTTTTTATATAATTCAGGCGGAAAAACATCTTCTCCTGGAGATGTATTACTTTGAAATGATCCTAGAGCTTCTTCAACCTCTTTTAATGTAAAAGGCATATCTAATCCCTTCTGTTCTTCAGTATTTAATTTTGGAAGAGTTATTTGTGATAAAAAACCTTTCTATCTTGACATTATCATTTAGTGATTCTGATTTATACAATTCAGAATAAAAGTTCTTGAAAGTTTCATTAATTTCTAAAGGTTTATAAGTAATTTTATTTACTCTTGTTCGAATTGCATTTATCGTTTTAGAAGTCTGGTCTGTTTTTAACTGCCATGCAAGGACCTTATGTGTTCTTTCACCTAGTTCATAATATCGCTGTTAAGTTCTCATAATTGCTTTTTCTTTTCGATATGTCTGAAGTGTATTATATTGTAACTTCTTATTAATAAGTTATCTTCGTTTTTCTTCTGTCATATATCTTTGAGATTCTTTTTCTAATTTTGTAATCTCATTTTCCAATTGATCTATTTCTATCATATATTCCTTCTTAATTTTAGAAGTATAGCTTATTATCTAACCTCTCAAATATGCCTTAATTGCTTCCCACAATATAAATTTATCATCAACTGAATGTGAATTTGTATCTAAAAAAAACTGAATCTGCTTTTTCATAAAATCATAAAAATCTTGACGTTTTAGTAATATTGAATTAAATCTCTATCTATAAATTGATTCCTCTTTATCTATCATTATCATTGTCATTATCAAAGGAGAATGATCTGACAATATTCTCGCTTTATATTCCGTATTTTTCACTCTATCTTGCATATTCGTTGATAATAGAAAAAAATCTATCCTTGAATATGTTTTATGTCTATTTGAATAAAATGAATAATCTCTTTCTTTTGGGCTAATTCTTCTCCATATATCAATCAAATGTAAGTCTTTCATCAATGATAGAGTTAATATTGCTACTTTTGATTTTGTGACAACCTTTGTTGATCTATCTAAAACTGGATCTAGACAAAAGTTAAAATCTTCACCTATTAATATTTTGTCATGTGCGTAAGCCAAATTCAAAAAGACCTCTTGTATACATTTTACATCATTTTCATTTGGTGCATAAATATTCATAAGCGTCCATAGTTCAAAAAAAATTGACAATTTATAATTACATATCTCCACGCCGAATCAATTAATACGTTTTGTATTTTAATTGGTACATTTTTATTAACCAAAATTGCAACTCCTCTCGCCTTTGAATTAAATGGAGCTGCAATAACATTTCCAACCCAGTCTCTTTTTAACTTCTGATGTTCTATCTCTGTTAAATGTGTTTCTTGTAAAAAAAAACTATATCAATTTTCATTTTTTTAAATGTATGTTAGCATTCTTTTTCTTTTCACTGGTCCGCTAAGCCCATTAACATTAAAACTTTAAAAATTCAATAAATTAGTCATTATTTTCAATTTTATTACTCCAATCTATAGATTTTATAGAGAAAAAAATACTATTCTCAATTAGTATTTCTGAGATTTTGCTTTTCTCCCCTATGTCATCCTTAAATGTCCATCACTTCCTTTCTTCACTTAAACATTAATTTACTGATTTTTTACGGGAGAGCTGGGTTCCAGCGTCTCGATCCTACGTCATCACGTGACGTCCCCCCCCCCCCATCTGTTCCATTCTTAATTTGTTTTCTTTGCTGGAGTGCATTGTCGCTTACAGTATATTATCGCCTGCATTTTAACAACAATTTATCTTGAATAGTGGACAGATCGCAGATCTTCAAATTGAATCTAATGGTGCTGCTGCATACATTTTTGTCCTTGTCTCCCTGAGATGTGTTTAGTACGCTCATTGTCTGTAAAATACAAATAAGATGCAGTTCCTTCTTCGGGTTTGTGGCAACAAAGCATTGACAAATGTAACAATGGTGGACTTTTCAATGTTTGACCAGAGCAGTTTTCATTGTTTTGGTAAAATACTGTAGCATTACTGCACACTGATAGGGCTGCACCGTCTCTGCTTACCCAGAAAAATATTAGCATTGTTCAGGCTCGTGACACATGTTGAACTGCCGGAGTTGTTTGCTTGTTTTTTTTTTGTTTGTTTGTTCGATTACTTTTTTCTCTCTCCCAGCCTATGGTTATTTGGGAGATCTGCTTTTTTTTTCAACTTGAGCTATGTGCTTAAATTACGTACATTCCAATATCGTCGTCGTGATAAACTGTGTATCATCTGCAACAGATTTTAAACAACCTCGGTCACTAACGTGCCAGGGTGTAAATCGCTTGCCGCGTCTCAGCTCACCACACATGTGTGACCCATGGAAAATCACGGATGACCCGGCCTACGGGGTCGAACTCGAGTGTGACCAGTTGAGCTCAGATGACACAGTGCTGAGTGGCTTTCGATTAGGAAAGCCATGTGCATTTACATGTATTGGGAAATTACTGTGGTGTGTCAGCGCAACATGCAACAAAAAACAACATTTAACACTTATACAGAATAAAGAGTTATATAAAAATAAAGTTATATGCATAGATATGTAATACAATGTATATAGATATATAAGCACAAGCATATCTTTACAGCGGAAACAGCGTTATGCAAAGTGGTTTAAAATGCATACATTACAGTGTAGTGACTCTGGTAATAGGTAGTGATTGGTAAGCGAGGGTACCCAAAATCTTTGATGAGGTATACTGTCTGGCGGAAGAAACGTTTAAGATGGTGTGAAATGTTTTGCTGCAATAGCCCTGTAGCGTCTTCCTTAAAAGAGCCTTTAGACAAGGGGTGTTTTTTCTTACTTGGGCTTCTTATAGGAATAACTGCCTCACAAGGTCACTGCAGGGAAATCAAATTGATGAGACTGGAGACACGGCTCAGGTAAGGATGTCTTTGGATGAGTAAAGACATTGGCAGCGACCTAGAATTATTATCCTCTGACTCCTCTGTCAGCTATGCGAACGTGCCACCCGACGTTTGAATTTGAATGAGCTAATCTCCCAACTAAAAAAAGTATTGAGGCACAAACTGTATCAGAATAGATCCTGGACCTATGCATTATTGGTTTGACAAAAATGCAGGAATGCTGTTTGTCATTAATTTCCCAAGCATGGGAAGAAATGTACTTACTGTGCCATGATTATCAATGCAAATAACCAGGGGAAATCTGCAGAGAGTGTTCGGAATTAACAACAGATATTTACTTATTTGCTTAAGGTACACACAAGGGAAGGTATCGTTGAATCAAAGATGCCGAGGTTGTCAAAACTCAGTGGAGGCTCAATCCTCACAGCTTTTAAGACATTTGCTCTAATTCCTCCATTCTATTCCTTCACATAATTATCTACCCTGTCCCAATCTGTAAAGAATGACCGATATATCGTGACTCAATTCTGAGATCAGCAGGATGTCCAGGACTGTGTGTAGGACAGTGCTGATGGAAATGAATCTGGAAGTCAATAAAACAAAAGTTTAAGCACATTTTAATCTAAGTAGAAAATAAATTGAAAAATAGATTTTGATTCGGCAGTGAATTGTAAAATCTGTGGGAAATGTTTTAATAAGTGGGGCGAGATATAGCATGTTAATTTCTTTGTGAAGACCGATAGTCTGTAAAAGAAATGAACGAAACGGTTTCACGGAGGGTGTAAACGAAATGTGGTGTACGAGAAAAAAATCCTCATCAATTGATAATTGACTTATGAGTGTACCTGAAAGTGGCATTTTTTTTTAACTCGTAGCTCTGCTTTCGCATAGTATAAGAAAACGTTACACAAACAAGCAGAAGAGCAAATGCAAAGTATATCGTCGATCCGTGCTCTCCGTACTGGGGTAGAAATCGTTTTGTATGGACAAGAAATAATGCGGAGGAATCAAAAATTGAACAGAACGTGAAACACTAATAAGGTGATCACACACAAGGGTAATACCTCCAATATAGCAAATAATTTCAGCGCTCATCGATGAGACGGGATTTGACCAGGGCATTTAATGAGGAAACAATGTATCGGAACAGAGTCAATTCATCCTGCTCTATGAAGTCGATGCATAGCAGAATAGAAATTTCAAATTTCTTCTCTAAAGTCTGTTCAAAATCAAAAAGGTAATAAGCTTGTTATACTCATGGAAGGGCTAGATACGTTACTCAACACCACTATGAACAAAAATAGTTCATTCTGCTTCATCAGTCGGACGTGACTTATGTGACTGCAGAAGGCACTAATTAGTTTGACTTGCGTTTATCGTGGTCTATAAGAACTCCTTCAGGAGTGTATGTGGGTTGCTGGAACATTTTGCTCGCTAATTCACGTGAAAATGGGGTATCCTGCAATTTTTCACATTGCCAGAATTTACTACCCTGTACTTGCGGCGTTCGGTATTCCTGGTAAGTAACTGACCTGAGTGTCATTTGAGTGAGTGAAGTTTTTATTGCATTTTATGGAACTTGGACTAATGGAGCCTGCTGCTCAAACACTAGGAACATTCTGCCATTTCACTTAGTAGACATTGCAATGGAACACACTCTGTTATTTCCTTATTTTATATATAATTGATATTACTTGAGCTGCTAATTATTTCTAGAGATGCGAAGGAGATTTACAACAAATTTGCAGATTTAATTCAGTAAGTAGATAAGCGGTAAAATTCATTTTATTTTCAATTATCTGGAATTCTATCTGCAATATTTTCGTATGCTTGCAACGAGCGCTTTCGGTTAAATTCAGCGAAAATTCAGACAAAGATATGCCGAAGTTAAGGTGTGCGTGACTTACCAACTGAGGAATCGTCGTTATTGATTCCACTATGTGGCCTGATACCCATTCCTGACACTGAGCAGTGATGGATGAATAACTAAGCACAAGGCGAGAGCACAAGTGGACAAGTGCTGCCACTGTGGACTAGGACGAAAATTATTCCCCGAATTTCATTTTGTTCCAGATTCCTGCTATCACCCAGTAATATTCTTCACGAAGTATGCATAAAGGTGTTGTCAGCACGTGCGGTTTGAAATAAATTGCTTTGCTCTGTGTATATTTTAACGTCTTTTAAATGTTTCATCTGATCAAGAGAAATATCCATTCATTATGAAATGAACATAAATTTCATAAGTTCAGGTGATCGTTGTAACATAGTGAGTTTGTACTTGTCCGTGAGCTAAAGACGTAAAATAAACACTGTAGTGAAGTACCTTCTCCACTCTATTGCAGTCTCGTCCTCTTTACACTGCTAAACGTAACTTGGCATACATATATTTTCAACGTAGCGTTTGTGCTGTCTTATTAAGCCTCATTTATTATTCATTCAGCAAATATAACTCGTTCGCTTGTGTTCTCACTGGCTGATGGAAGCGCAGTCGGGTCAAGCAATAATGATTTGTTCAAAATTAGTTTTCTCCATTCTCTAGATAGTCCACCAAACAAGAATAGTTTTATGTTTTAATCTGTGTTTTGAGCAAATGTCTCAACGGCAGATATCCATTTATCTAGACTTTAGTTCAAACCTGTCAGTATAGGTCCTGTAGTCTTTGAAACAATTTTTAGTGCCAAGCATATTTTCCTGTCGTTTGTCTGAAGTGAATGCGATTAATGTACTTTGTCGAAAGAGCGCAGGACTGATCGGACATCCGCATTCCTTCTCAGTCAGCACAGATGGATTGCTACTTTGGTGGCGACTTAAGGTAGTAGAAAAATCTGGGATATTGCTATTACCATTAATGTAAATTAATTCTGTCTACACTGTGTACACCTGGATGGAACAGTCTATTTTATCTTTTCTTTCAGTTAATTTAACGGCGATTGTTATCCTTTCTCGCGGAAAATGTGGTCTCTCCAAATGCATCACTCGCTATCTCGTGTCCATGGCGGTCGCAGATCTCGTGGTCGTTCTCCTTGCTGTCATAGCGCAGCAGATTAACTATATTTATGTATTTTCTGATTTCTTGCTCACGATTCCGGTATGTCCTTTGGCGCTGGTTCTGCGACTCGCCGCAATGGACTGCTCCGTTTGGATGACTGTTGCATTCACATTCGATCGTTACGTCGCTATCTGCTGCCAGAAGCTACGGAAGGGTTATTGCACCAACAGAACAGCGATGGTGCTGATACTAGCAGTGTGTGCCGGGAGCCTTGCGAAGTGTACTCCATTTTACTTTGTCGTGCATCCAGAGCGCTGTATCCCTTCCGATGAATACCTTACATCATCTGCGTGGAGAGCTCATGAGATATTTGACAGCATCATGACCCCGTTATTGCCCATTTGTTTAATAATGCTTTTCAATGTTTTAACAGCCAGACATATAATAGCGGCCAATAAGGTCCGCCGGAAACTGCGGAATAGCAGTGAGAACGAGAAGGATGCAGAGTTGGAAAGCCGGAGAAAGTCAATCATTTTGTTGTTCGCTGTATCAGTCAATTTTATTTTGCTGTGGATGCCCTATGTTATACACTCCGTAAGCTGGCAGACAGAGAACTATAGCTACGCAGACAAATATTTCAGCACACCGAAATATATCCTGCAGCAGTTTGGGTATATGTTGCAGATGCTCAGTACCTGTACCAACACCTGTGTCTACGGACTAACGCAAAAGAAGATGAGAGAAGAGCTGAAGAATGGACTGAAATACTTGTTTACGTTAAACAAAAGGCTTTGTAAATAATGTTATTTTATGTTAAGTTCGTTCAGTTTTCAGGGAAATATTTAGAAATCTTTCTAAACTCACAAAATTCCTCGAACTCTTGTGAACAAATATTTATAATTTTTACCTTCCTCCTTCCAACACTCACTGTTTGATCAATTAGGCTTTAGGTGAACACTGCATTAGATAGGGCATTTCAATTATGAATTATGTCACTCATGTCTTTGTTCTTAATAAAACAGACGATTTAATTAGAACAATCCTGTTCTAATCCAATCACTGTCATGATATACATTGCCTGTTGTATACGCTTAGCATGGAATGTATACATAGAGAATACTGACATCACCTAGTTATGAGGAGCTAGAAGAGCTTGAATCCTGTGAGGAGACAAACAACTTATTTCTTTTCCCTCTGTGCTCATCTCGTCATCCTCTCATTTATTTGTTTCTTGAGATAAATCGACCCATCTGGACGTGCAGCCCAAATGACCACCGATTTGACCAAAGCCATGAGACATTTTACAATGCCCAACCGGTACGACTTTTCAATATGGGACGAAACCGAAGGAAACGAGGTAAACACACTTATTCCAGGAAGAGTTCGCATATCCTCCTTTCAGTGAATGTCGAAAGTGAACTCCAAACCTCGACACCCCGAGAAGGAATAGAATTGCGCTAACCGCTATGCTACTGCCTTTGTCGCAGAGCACATGCTGTAGAATCAGAAATGTTCAACAAAGTCTCTCCTTTCCGGAGCGGCTGTAGAAAACTGGACTGTATACATCTATACTCACGTCCTTCTACAGATGTGCAGTTTAAAGCACGCGAATATGCTTCATCACTGTTGACGTCAAAATTATAGAAGTTAAACAGACCATTCAGTCCATCTCGTCTGTGACAAACTGTTTAAGTGGCCTAATCTCATCGATTTGCACCGGGCCTATTGCTCTCCATGAAACTACCATCTATAAAGCTCTGGAAATATAACTTAAACGATCTCAAACACACCACTGTTCTAAACCATGTTCCTCACTCTCACGACACTGTGAGGGAAGACGTTCCCTCTCATGTTCCCCGTAAACTTTTCACGTTTCAGCCTCAACGCATGATCTCTAGTTGTAGTCCCACCCTGTTTACCCTGCCGATACTCATGATAATTTTGTGTATTGCGACATATATCCTCTCAAACGTCTTCATTCTGTGGAATACGGTCAACACCTAATAGTTCTTTCCATACAACTCAGATCATTCAGGCCCGGCAACATTCCTGTAAGTTATCCATGTACACACCCACACATTTTGCAATTTATTGCCGAACCAAAATCTATTTTTTCACTTCATTTCCTACTTATACTAAAGTGCAATTGAACATTTGTTTTATGAGCATCCAGATTCATTTCCGTCAGCACTCTCCTGTACCCTGGTCATCCTGCTGTGCTGAGAAATGAGTCACGTTACATCGGTCATTCATTACAGTTTGGGACAGTGTGGGTAATTGTGCGTAATAATAGAATAGAGGAATTAGAGCGAATAATTTAAAAGCTGTACAGATTGGGCTTCCACTATAAACTACTCGGCATCTTTTTTCAACGATACCTTCCTCTGTATGTACCTAAAGCAAATTAAACAAACATCTGCCGATAATTCTGAACACACTCTGCAGATTTCCCTTTGCTATTTGCATTGATAACCATGGCATTATAACCACATTCTCTCGCATGCTTGACAAATTAATGGCCTCCAGCATTGCTGCAAATTTTTCAAGTCAACATACATCGTTTCAGGACCTATTCAGATACAGTTTGTGCCTCAGTACCGCATTTTAACGGGAAGATCAGCCCATTCAAATTGTTCGTCCAGTATATTGAACGCATCCAGTTTTGTGTATAATTTCATGGTTGAAAGCTTACTAATCCCGCAATTGTTTTCACCGTTGTATTTAAAAATTATATGCTGTGATTAATGAATTCTATTTTAGGTTCTTTTAGGTACTACCCACCTCTCTAAACACTGCCTTTGAGCTGTAGTGAAAATATGAAATATAATTACTAATCGAGGTGAAGATACCTGGTAATTGGACTCCACGCCAGCATATCGTGGTTGATATTTAACTAGACTTCCTTATTAGTTCCTTTCGAGAATCTCACAATCTGCACATTCGACTCCGTTAAATTTCAGCCAAAATGGATGACGCAGATGATTCTAAAGCTTGTTCTACGCTCCACGTTCTGTATCATTCTGAGACGCACTACCTCCCCCTCAAGACCAACGTCTGACTACTGGGAGCTTGGCTTGACATTCTTCACTTTGCAGCATGCATATTGGTTTGGCAATGATTCTAGGTCGCGGCCAATGATTTTACTCACGCGAAGTCATGCATGCATCTTAGATTCATTTAGTACGGAAAGCGATCCTTTGACCCAATTCACCCATGCCGGCAAAAGTGTCCTATTCAAATTTATCCCACCTACCATCTTTAGCAGGATATCCTTATATAATTTTCAAATGCATGAACTCTGCTTTATTGTATCTGACTGCTCAGTTGAGATTGATATCGCTCTTCATTTATAAGGTTGCCCGGGTGTTTCTCTCAGATCGTTCCTCCCCACATTAAATCTGACCCCCCTCCCGTTATTCATACTTCGTTTCTGGCGGAAAGACGACGTGAGTGCATTCACCCTGTGGTTAACTGCCAGTTCTCTACTCTCAGCCTTTGTAACCTCTCCCAATATCTCAATCCTTCCTTTACTAGCTGTGGTTTTGTAAGCCTTTCTGCAAGTGTCTAGCATGGCGACTAAATGTTAACAGAATCTTCCATGATTATAGTCAGACGGTTAGTCAGAACGAGAATGGAAACAGAATATAGATGTGAAATGTTGTATTGTCGGTGCGAAATCAGTGTCAAGAAAAATAACATCAAAAGAATAACAAGTAATAGATAAAGGTGGTTTCGCAAAGGTGGTGATCCATTAATGATAGTCATCATCGCTGAGGAATATTCGTGTTCTTCATAATCGCTCTTCCCCCGACACTGATTCATCTGCATCATTAACTTTACTTCAATTTGATCCACATTCGCAAATAATCGCCTTTCCTCCTTTCCTGCACAACGCACCCGACTCGAACTGAATGGTTTAACGTACAAATCGCGTACAGACTCACTGATTAACAGTCCCTTCAAAACAACAGCGACGTGTAGAAATGTCGAGTAGGTGGTTAATACGTAGCCAAATGGTGCTTGAAGTGCAAATAACAAGCGGAAATACATAATGCCAGGACACTGAAATTAAGTAATTTGGGGGGGGGGGTGGAAACACTATATAGCTTGTATGGGAAGAAACAAAATACATTTGGGTTCCATTCTTTCCACGTCCATTTTTTTGCAATCTTACGCTACTCTAGATACATCCGTGTTTGTGTCACAGAGCAGGTGCCCCAGCCTCCGGGCCTAGCACGTAAAATGGTGATTGCCGATTCCTTAGAGCAAGTGAAATCGGCAATCGCCTCTGATCTGAGCTGATATTTACGTGCCGGGCGGCAGCTAATTAATTAGTTTGTTTATTTCGTCTTTTTTTCTTTATGATGTGCTGGGTGCCTTCTGCCTACTGCTGCACCCCTGTATACTTCACGGCCAGGAGGTTGGGGACTACTGTCGCAGAGGACAACCCATTTCGGATCAGTTTGGAACGAGATCAGACAATAAAGAATGCTAACAAAGCCAAGGAATCAAAGACCAAATCCAACGGAACTTTTGAAAAACTAAAAATGTTTTAATTTGCCGGAGAGAAAGTCAACTAGGTACCGATTAAAATCAATTGGAGGATAGAATTACAGGGATAACATTTTCAATATTGGGGCCTCTGATAGTTGTTTGCTGCCGGTTTTTGCGTCGTCTGTTTGACATATGCACATTAACAATTTAGGTTATTAATCGCGGGCAAAAAAACCCTGTTTTGATGATGGCTTGAACATTATTGGTGTACTGGACATGAAATAAGGTAGTCAAAGACCGGCACAAGATCTATGTCAACTGGATGAGCGAATAAACGAATTTTACTGACTAAAATCAGAGATGATCCACAACCATGTTTTATTTATCATTTCCTGTCAGTCAGTTTATGCGCAAACACTCCTACACTTGCGCCTTTTCTGACCGTATATTCAATTTATGTGTATAAGCTTCTCGCGTTTTTGTATCCATTGTGATTTACCATTCTGTCGTTCTTAGTCTCATTGAGTGATTTTAATGCTCGATCTGACTCGAAGAAACAATTAAGAAATATTGATTTCTCGAACTTCCGTCAATTGACCCATTCCTTCTCCTTCACTATTCCCAATTCCCATTTCCTTTTGTCATCTTAAGCTCCTTACCTGCCCATCACCTCCCTCTAGTACTCCCACTTCACTTTCTTCCATGGCCCTTTGTTCTCTCCTAACAAATTCCCCCTCCAGCCCATTATCACGTCCACCAGTCGACTTCCCAGCTCTTTACTTCAGCCCCCTCCAGAGATACAGACTAATGAAATTGGTTGGAGTGCATCACAGGTAATTATGGATTTAGTGAAATTTCTGATGCAGTTCTAGATGCGAAGTGTTTGATAACTGGTCGCATAGACCTTATATCTAAGGGAACACATAAGGTTGAGATTTGTCCTACATATATTAGAGCTGGTACCTTGCCATGATTGGTACAAATTTAATCTAACTTGGTGCACATCAGGTACCAAATTGGGTATCAGTTGGAGAACTAAAACAAGAGGTTGTGTAAAAGTTCTGTCTTGTACTATTAAAAATCTTACACAAGCCATTAGAGTACTGAGTATTTGTGATGTACGTAATGCAAGGATTTATGACAGTGTGGTATTTCATATTCCACAACATGGAACTTATTTAACCTAAGCTTTCAAAAGCGTTCACAATGTGGTACATATCATGATAGTACATGTGCATCCTTAAGTAACCCACCAAAACATGCTGTGGTTCTGAATAGTTGCAGAAAAACAATAGAGTATCCAAATTTGTCATCGGGGGAAAACCTCTGGGCTTCACCAGAAGAGAGTGCAAGACAGAAACTTCTGGATTGTGGTTTCACTATTCTGCCTGTAAAAAAATGTTCTTCTAAAAATATGCATTGGTGGTTCAGACCTACTATATAGCAACAACAAGAACGGGTTATACCAAGGGATAGAAAGAGTGTCCATTAGAAAGTCAAAGTGTTGCAATTGGGAGCGTGACTTTGGGTTTGACTATTGGAATACACATTCTGCCTCAACCAGCAGTGGAGACACAATAATGAAGGAGAACAATTCAATACAGCATACCGGTACGAATTGATAAATGTGAGACTATTTAGTTACCGAATTGTCACCGTTTTCTCATTTGAGTATATCTGGACACGTGTGTTGGAGGAAGCAAAGAAGATAATCCATCAATGGACTAAATACGCGAAAGTTATTAAGACATTCTGATAAAGCAAACGAAATATTGAGTGATTCAGGCCCATGGGATATGTTTTGGAATTCGGGATCTAATGTACATCCATGGGTGAAGATAATATCGTAAGCTGAGTTGCTATCAACTTTATGTATACTGGTATTAATCAATATGTATCACCTTAAAATGTAAAAGTTTGACGTTGTGCAAAAGAATGAGGATGATGCTTTTGTAATACGGAGAAGGCGTTTGTCTGTATACAGTGTGTATGAGTTCAGTAAGTAAATGGCACCTTTATATTTGTATAATGTAAATGTTATACAATTGCTGCGGGTTAATGGTCGTCCTATGAGTAGTCAACAGAATAGAGGAAGATAATGATCCTGAGATAAGTAGCTTTGGATGAGGAGGAGGGAGGAGCTGGCCAGAGGAACTACAGTCTACAATTCGCTGATTTCAAATGAATCAAGTATTATGGACGCTTGTCTTTGTTCCTGCCATTTCCTTGGAGATGGAGGCTACCGTTCTGTGGAGATGCTTTACGTCCTTTATTTTGGTGTTTGTTGCTTAACTTGATCGCGTTTTTGAAAAAGATGCAAAAATGCTTCAGGTAATCTGCTGAACAGGAGAATTTCCAAATCAGAAGTTATTTGTGAGATGTTATTGGATTCGATATGGCATGCAGGTTTGTGAATATTGATCTGCAGTTGGATGCTTTTGGCTTTTTCTTATCCGTTTCTTAACTTTGCCTGCCCCTCTGTGCATGTTGTTGTGTGATACTGATGGGACATCAAATGGAGCAGCAGGAAAGCGGGAAGTGACTCGAAGGAAGCAGAATTTACGATTGTATCACGCAGCTTCGTGATAACCTCAGATAGATTAAAGCAGTGAACGAATCCGGAGAAACACCGACAATTTCAAACTAGCAGTTACGTTGATAGATGAGGCCCACTGTAGAAAAAAATCAGAAATTTCGTATCGTCAATCACAGCTGGTGTTAACTTTGGTGGAATCCATTTTTAGCTGACCTTTCGTCAGGGAGTTTGACATGTTGATTGTGTTTGTCAGCCCTGTTGCACTTGTTCATTTTACACGCAATATTGCGTTATATGAGAAATCGTATAGGAATGTAAAACTTAGGATATTTGCTGCAACTGGTGTAAAAGTCATAAAGTGAGTCCCAGACTCAGGATCAGACTACAATACGGCACTTATTCTACGTATATCAGACTCGTGGGCTGTCAGTATCACTCAATATTTCCTTCTCAAAACCTAATTCCCGTGGACAGGTAAGGTGAACCACATCATGTTGTATAATGTAATGAAACACTCTGCTGGAAGTATGAAGCCGAGATATAAGAATATCCTAGCGTATAAAGCTCTCAGAACACGTTGGCAAGTTCAAGAAACAATTTGAACGCAAACACATATATATAGCAGAGGAAGTTATCATGTGTGACCTTACTTTTGATATTTGACGTTAGCGCCACACCATCTGGTACGCTAAGTTCCTTCTGTTTGAGGAACAACGTACATATTGGAGTAGTACATGAATTAATTTTCACTGTATTGATTACGAAGAGAGCATGTGTATCACAGGTCGGCATCTGGGGGGTCTGTGGGCGGGCGAGAGTGTGAGCTTCTGACCTGCAGAGGAACTTGCATGGGAGGGGAAATATCATGGTCCATGTGCGTATCAACGACACAGGTACAACAAAGTAGGTAGAAGGATGTTCTGCGGAGCGAACCTGAGTAGCTAGGTAGGTACTGAATTAAAAAAAAGAGATCCAAAAAGGCTGTAATCTCTGCATTACTACGTGAGTCACGGGTAAATTGGCATAAGGTCAAGAAGATTAGAGAGTTAAATGTGTGTCTCAAGCATTGGTGTGGGAGATGGGGTTTCGAATGTATGGGAAATTGGTACCAGTATTGAGGAAGGAGGGAACTGTACAAATGGGACGGACTTCACCTGAACCGTAATGGGACCAGGACCTGGATCCGAGAGAATCCCGAAACTAAGGCTGTGGATAGGGTTTTGAACTAGATAGTAAGGGCGTCGATTCTATAGATTAGAGGAGATTGGATAAAGCGAAGAAGAAAAGAGTGGATAAAGACAAAGAAAAACAAAAGACAAAAATACAGAAAAGTAAGAGTGGGGGGAGAATGGAATGCAAAATAGAAAAAAACATTACAAGATTTTATAAAGCACAATAAGTGTAAGGGCACTTCAACTGAATACCCATAGTGTTCGAAATAGGGTTACTGAACTTGTGGCACGAATCCGTACAAAGGAGTATGATATAGTGGCCATTACAGAGACGTGGTTACAAGGTGGAGAAGGTAGGGAATTAAATATACAAGGATATCAGGTAATACGAACGGATAGGCAGGAAGGTAAGGGAGGCGGGGTAGCACTCTTAGTTAAATATGAGATCAGGGTGATAGTGAGAGACGATATAAGATCTAAGGAGCTGCATGTTGAATTCATAGCGGTAGAGACTAGGAATAGCAAAAGGGAAAAAAAGCACTGGTGGGAATTGCCTATCGGACACAAAATAATAACATTACAGTGACACAGGCAATAAACTGAAAAATATCTGAAGCTTGTAAGAATGGAACAGGAGTTATCATGGGGAACTTTAACTTGCACTTAGCTTGGGTGAATCAAGTTGGTCGAGCAATCTTGAGGTATAGTGTGCCTCCGTGATGGCTTTCGTGAAAACAGAACTACAAAATTTAAAAGGGAAAGTACTATCTTATATCTGGTCCTGTGCATGAGACAGCTAACATGAGCGATCTTGTAGTTAGGGATCCTCTTGGAAAGAGTGATCACAGTATGACTAAGTTTCTTATACGAATAGAGAGTACAATATTTCGATCTAATACCAGTGTATATTGCCAAAACAATAGAGACTACAATGGGATGAGGGAGGATTTGGCTAGTGTAGACCGAGAACACAGACTGGACGGGTGATGAACTTTGGGAGACTTTCAAAGAGATTTTTAACGGTGTTCAACGAAAGTACATTCCAATTAAAAGCAAGGACAGTAACGGTGGGGAGAGCCAGCACTCGATAACTAAGAAAATAAAAGAAAGCATCAAACTAATAGCTCGTGCATACAATTAGTAGTGAGAAACTGAAATATTTGGAAACTTTAAAAAAGAAACAATGAACCAGTAAGTGAGTAATAGAGAAAGGGGGTTTAGCTTATAAAAATAAACTAACGCAAAAATATAATAATGGATAGTAAAATTTTTTATCATTATATAAAGTAGAATGGGGTGGCTAAATGAACGTAGGTCCCTTGGAGGACGAGAAAAGGGAATTGATATTGGGTACTGAAGAAATGGCAAAGGCTTTGAATAGCTATTTTCTGCCGGTCTTCAATGTGGAGGACACGTCTACGATACCAAAGAGTGGTGTTATGCATGCGATGAGAGGTGCGGACCTCGAAACAATAGCTATCACGAAAGAGGTAGTGCTGAGCAAACTTGTGGGCCTAAGGGTAGATGTCTCCTCGTCCTGATGGAATACATCCCAGGGCACTGAAAGAAATGGCCAAAGTTATAGTGGAGGCTTTGGTGATAATTTACCAGAATTCGCTGGACTCCAGGCAGGTCACGGCGGATTGGGAGACGGCGAAAGTCACCCCACTGTTCACAAAAATATGTAAGCAAAATGTAGGAAACTATAGGCTAGTTAGTTTAACATCTGTAGCTGGGTTAATGTTTGAAATAATCATTATAAAAGAAATAGCCAGGCATCTGGAAAGAAATGGATCCATCAGGCAGACGCAACATAGATTCAGCAAAGGCAGGTCCTGTTTGATAGATATACTGGATTATTTGAGGGTATAACGAGCGTAGTAGGTAGAGGGGAGCAGATTGACGTTATTTATTTGGATGTCTAGAAAGCGTTTGATAAGGTGCCGCATACAAGACGTATCAATAAGATAAGAATGCATAGAGCTGGGGGTCATGTATTAGCAAGTATAGAGGATTGGTTAGCGAATAGAAAACAGAGAATTGCGATACATGGGTGTTACTCTAGTTGGCAATCAGTGGTGAGAGCTGTTACGCAGGGGTCGGTGCTGGGCCAATAATTGCTCACAATATACATAAAAGATCTGGAAGAGGGGGCCTAGTGTAGTTGATCTAAGTTTGAAGATGATACTAAATTGGGTGGAAAAACAATTTTTGCAGAAGATAGGAAGAGTCTGCAGAGAGATATAGATAGAAGTGGGCAAGGGCCTGGCAGAAGGAGTAAAGTGTTGTTAAATGCGTGGTCATCCACATTGCAAGGAAAAATAAAAGAGCAGATTATTAATTAAATTCTAAAAGAAAAGCATCTGCTGCATGCAGCTGTGAGGGCAACTTGTGAGTGTTTGTGCATTGTTACGTACCCGTGGGTATCTTGTACTTATCACGTGACAGTTGTGTTGCAGAAATGCTGGACCTAAGGTGGTGGTCTTGTGATGGCGGAGTGACGTCATTTTGCCGCCAGTAGAGGTCATGTGACAGCTTTTTTTACACGGTATACAAAGAGGACCCCTCCCTGTGAGAAGGGGCAGTTCGTGACTGGATTTGCCACTTTGTCTCCATGCCACTGCGTGGTCCAATATTATGACGCTGTTTGGTTGAAATGTGGAGTTCTATTTAACGCCTAAAGTTTAAAAGGTCATTGCCGGCATTTTCTTTATAATATTGCCAGTAATATAGTCAGTGGAGAGTGAAGATCGGAGTTCGGGAGCTAAAAGATCGAGGAAAGTCGATTTCGACGGTGAAGCACGTTCGACCTTGTTTGATCCTCATTCGGAAGGAATTCGTTGGCTGTGCCCATGTTAACCCCTGCAAATAATGGCAGAAAAGGTTGGGTACAATTTTGTAAAGGAAAGGACAGTGCCTTTAAGCCATTTCATTTTCATCTTCGTAAATTCTCCAGGAAAAGTATAGTTCGACTGGGAACCGCGACAGGACGACGTGAAAGAGAATTTAAATCGTCTAAAAAGTTTCTCCTTTAAAGGATTGCAAGCATTTCGAACGTTTGCAGTACCACTTTGAAGAACTGTTTTTGCAACATCGCTTTAAGAACTGTTTTTGCTTTATTCCTTTAAGAACTGTTTAAGCTGCCTCACAGCAGCTGATTTCCGGTTACGTTAGTTATTTGTTTACTTTTGGGGGCTTGTTTTTCAGTGTTTAATAAATGTTTTATTTGTTATAAAAAAAAACCTGCCTCACTTATATATTTACTGTTGCTGAATCCGTAACATAAATATGGGGGCTATATCCGGGATGAACCATTTTTGAGTTTACATGCTTGTTATATTTTGAATCGGTGTTTTGGAAAAGGGGAATACTCGATTATTTTGTTTGATTGGCTTGTGATTGCTATTCGGCAACAATGAATATTGATGAGTTTCTGGCTTCGCCAGACGTGGAGTTATTAGTGAAGGCGAAACAAAATGAGGTGTCAGAGATAGTTAGTAGATTGGAACTTAAAGGTATTTCGAGGTCTACATCAAAGGCTCTAAAACAGAGAAAAATCGCGTCACATTATGTGGACTCGGGTGATTTTGATGAATCGATTTTAGAGTCGTTTCCAATAAGTAATCTAGAGATGCAGTTGCAAATCGAACAAATAAAGTTGGAACAAAGTAAAGCAGAATTGGAGCGTTGTAGGTTAGAAGCTGAAAATAAAAAGAGTGAATTTGAATATGCGATGGCGGAATTAAGGTCTGTGAATCAGTCTTCTGGTTATAGAAAACTGTTTGTTGTTAGTCAAGAAATTAAATCGGCCCCTCCATTTAGTAAAACAGAAGTAGAAAGAGATTTCCAACATTGTGAAATGATTGCTCAGATTTCAGAGTGGCCGAAAGATAAATGGTCAGTGTTGTTACAGAGTGTAATTAAATGCAAAGCAGAACATGTTTATACAACTTTAACTGCTGCGCAAGCACTTGATTAGGAGATTGTGAAAATGCAAATTTTGAAAGCATACCAATTGGTCCCAGAAGTGTATAGAGAAAGATTCAGAAGTTTGAAGAAGTCTGTGGAAAAAACATATGTGGAATTTTCCTATGATAAAGCTGTGTGTTTTGAGAGATTGATTTCCTCTAAATATGTAAATAGGGACTATAATAAATTGAAAGAGCTGATTTTAATGGAGGAATTTAAAAGAAGCATCCCTGATAAAGCAAGGACCTACTAAAATGAGAGAGATACTGATACTTTGCAAGACTCTGCTAGATTAGCTGATGAGTATGTTTTGATCCATAAGAATAAGTTTCCTCAGGGCAGAATTTTTAAGAGGAAAAATAACACAGAGACTCAAGGTAAACCAGAAATTAAATCAGAAGTTAAGGAGAAAAGTAAGGAGGAAGGAAAACCTATGAAGGAAAGACAGTTTCGTCCTATTTGTAACTATTGTGAGAAACCTGCAAAAAGAAAGAGAAGAAAGCAGTCCCAGATGCTTGTGTGCAACATACTGAAACACCTGTAAATTTACAGGGTTTGATAAACACAAATGAAGTTTTGTTAGAGTCCGACCAAGTTAAAAAGGGATATGATCATTTTATAACTGAAGGGTTTGTATCCTTGAAAGAAGGATCTAATCCAGTGCCAATAAAAATCCTTAGGGATACTGGAGCTTCTCAATCACTGTTGTTAGACAGTGTATTGAAGTTTAATGAAGAGTCTGATACTGGTGAGGTAAATTATTTACGAGGTGTTTGGTGTGCCTTTATGCCTGTACATTTGCATAAAGTACATTTAAAGTGAGGACATCTTAAAGTAGGATTACAGCCTAGCTTACCTGTGAAGGATATTTCTTTATTGTTAGGTAATGACTTGGCAGGTGGACAAGTTTTTCCTGAAGTGCATTTGGCAATGGAGTCGGAGGAACCACAGATGAATTCTAAAACAGATTCTTCCTGTGTTGTGACTAGAGCTATGGCTAAAAAGATTGATGCGCAGAATGAGGTTGTTACTCATGACTGGACAACTCAAGATTCGAGTTTTGAGGATGTGTCAGAGACTTTCTTACCTTCATTGTTTGAACAAGATTCTTGGAGTAAGTCTGACTATGAAGATTTATCTCTGTCTCGGAAGGAGATGATTGCAGAGCAGAGTAGAGACCCTGAGATTACAAAATTCAGAGAACAAGCTCTACCAGATAGTGATATTGAGAAGGTGCCAGTAGGATATTATTTTGAAGAAGAAGTGTTGATGAGGAAGTGGAGATCGCCTACAATTCCTGCAAGTGATGAATGGAATGTTGTTTATCAGGTAGTTGTCCCTAAAGTTTATCGAAATGAGATTTTGACTTTAGCACATAGTGTGCCCGTAGGTAGACATCAAGGGGTAAGGAAAACTGTAGACAAAATTTTAAAACATTTTTACTGGCCTGGTCTAAGAAAAGATGTGGCAATATTTTGTAGAACATGCCATACTTGTCAAATTGTGGGTAAACCAAATCAAATTACACCAGTGGCTCCATTACAACTTATTTCAGCATTTGGTGAACCATTTTCTAAAGTTATTATAGATTGTGTAGGTCTATTACCAAAAACAAAAACTGGTTATCAGTACTTTTTGACTATTATGTGTACTTCGTCTAGGTTTCCAGAGGCAGTACCACTTAGGAATATATCAGCTGTTACGTACTCGTGACACGTGACAGTCGTGCCCTTGTCACGTGACTGGGATTGAAGCTATACTGGACTTGAGGTAATGGTCTTGTGACGGTGGAGTGACGTCATTTTCCCGCCCGTAGAGGTCATGTGACAGGTTTTTTTTTACAGGGTATAAAAGGAGGACCCCTCCCTGTGAAGAGGGGCAGTTCGTGGCTGGTTTTGCCATGTTGACCTCATGCCACTGCGTGATTTAATGTTATGACGCAGTTTAGTTGAAAGATGAAGTTTTATCTAATGCCTAAAGTTTAAAAGGTCATTGCCAGCAGTTTCTTTTTAATACTGCTAGTTGAGAATCAGTGGAGAGTGAAGATCGGAGTGCGGGAGTTAAAAGATCGAGGAGAATCGATTTCGACTGTGAAACAGGTTCGACCCTGTTGGATCCTCATTCGGAAGGAATTCGTTGACTGTTCTGATGTTGATCCCTGTGAATAATAGCAGAAAGGATTGGGAACAGTTTTGTAAAGGAAAGGTCAGTGCCTTTAAGCCGTTACATATCATCTTCGTAAAATTCTTCGTGGGAAAAGCAGTTCGACTGGGAATTGCAACAACACGACGTGAAAGAGAATTTAAATCGCCTTAAAAGTCTCTCCCTTAAATGGACTGTGACCATTTTGAACTTTTGCAATACTACTTTGAAGAACTGTTTTTGCAACATCGCTTTAAGAACTGTTTAAGCTTCCTTGCTTTAAGAACTGTTTAAGCTGCCGCACAGCAGTTGATTTCCGGTTACGTTAGTGATTTGTTTACTTTTGGGGGGGGGGTTGTTTTCAGTGTTTAATAAACGTGTTATTTGTTATATATACCCCTGCCTAACTCATATATTTATTGTTGCCTGAATCCGTAACACAGCTAAAACTGTGATAAAGTCTCTTATAAGATTAATTACTTATTTTGGATTACCTAAGAAAATACAATCTGATCAAGGCAGTAATTTTATGTCTGGATTGTTCCAACAGATAGTTTATAAATTGGGAGCTAAGCAAATCACTTCGCCTGCATACCATCCGGAATCGCAAGGTGCCTTGGAGAGGTTTCATTCTGCCCTCAAGAATATGATTAGGACATATTGTATGGAAAATGAAAGTGAATGGGATGAGCGTATAAACTTACTTTTATTTGCAGTAAGGCAATCGGTACAAGATTCTTTAGGTTTCAGTCCATTTGAACTTGTATTTGGGCATAGAGTTAGAGGAGCTTTAGCTTTATTAAAAGAAAAGTGGATTAGTAAGGAAGTACACACTAATTTGTTGGACTATGTTTTGAAATTTAAGGACAGGTTACATAAAACTTGTAGCTTAACAAAGGAAAATTTAAAATTGGCTCAGGAGAAAATGAAAACTTGGTACGATAAAGAAGCTAGGATGAAAATGTTTAAGCCTGCAGATAGGGTGCCGGTTTTTTTCCCAGTGCAAACAAACTCTTTACAAACTAGATTTCATGGTCCTTATGAAATTGTGTCTAAAATCAATGATGTGGATTACGTGATAAAAACTCCAGACTGTAGAAGGCCAACACAACTTTGCCATATCAATATGATAAATCCATATAATGAGAAACAATCTGCTACAGTGACTGTTGTGGTTAATGATAATGAATTTGATTTAACTTGGAACATGATAGATGATTCAGCTGAATTTGATTCTAAATCCAACATTGTTTCTGTCAGGTTACCAAACTCAACCATTCTGGAAAATATCGATGAGAAATTAGCATATTTACAGCCAGAGCAGAAACAACAGATGAAGAAATTAATTTTTAAATATAAGTATTTTTTTCCAGACGTTCCGAAAAGGACTACTATAGCTTCAGATGCTGTCGATGTTGGAGATGTCAAACCCATTAAACAACATCTATATAGGATGAACATAGAATGATGTGAACTTGCTGAGAAAAAAATTAAACATATGTTAGAGAATAATATTATTAGACCTTCTAACTCGAATTCGAATTCACCTTGTGTTATGGTGCGAAAACCAGACGGTAGTATTAGGTTTTGTACGGACTATAGGAAGGTGAATGCTGTAACGAAAGCAGATGCATATCCAATTCCTAGAGTAGATGATTGTGTAGATAAAGTTGGAAAAGCAAAGTTCCTTACAAAGATTGATTTATTGAAAGGGTATTGGTGTGTTCCATTAACGGACAGAGGTAGAGAGATTTCTGCATTTGTAACTCCAGCTGGGTAATATGAGTATAATGTTCTTCCATTTGGGATGAAGAATGCCCCAGGTACTTTCCAGAGGATGATTAACTCTGTGATTCAGGGATTGAAAGATACAGATGCTTATATTGATGATTTAGTGACAGGAAATGATACTTGGGAAACACACATTATTGCGGTGGAGAAATTGTTTGAAAGGCTTTCAAAAGCTAACTTAACTATTAATTTAGGTAAGACTGAATTCGGACATGCCACTTTGACTTACCTTGGTTATGTTGTGGGTCAAGGTAAGGTAGCTCCTGTTCAGGCAAAAGTTCGGGCAATTTTAGAGATTCCCACTCCAACGGGGAAAAAAAACTTTCAGGCGATTCTTGGGAATGGTAGGATATTATCGAAGATTTTGTAATAATTTTGCTAATGTTGCCCTTCCATTAATTAACCTCCTGAAGAAGAATGAGAAGTTTGTGTGGACAGTGCCTTGTCAAGAAGCATTTGAGAAATTGAAAACTATGATATGTCAACAACCTGTGCTCAAAGCACCTGACTTTGAATTTTTTTTTCATTTGCTATAGATGCTAGTGATGAGGCTGCAGGAGCAGTTTCAATGCAAAGGAATGAAGGTGATGAGGTTGATCATCCAGTAGCTTACTTTTCTGAGAAATTTAGTAGGCATCAAAGAAACTATTCGACAATAGAGAAGGAAATGTTATCTCTTGTATTAGCTTTAGAAAATTTTGACGTATATGCTGGTACAACTCAAAAAACACCTTGTTTACACTGATCATAATCCATTAGCGTTTCTGAGTAAGGTGAAAAACAAAAAACAGAAGGTTATTAAATTGGAATTTGATGTTGCAAGAGTACCATAATGTCATAACTCATATTAAATGTAAAGATAATGTGGTTGCTGATTGTCTATCTCGATGTTGAATGTACAACGTAAGTTTTTTTTATGGAGTGATTTTTTTTAACAATTGTCACACTCCTACTGTATTGCAAGTTGTAGGATGTTATATAATGATACTATGTATACTGTGTATGTTATAAAACTTATACATTTGTTTTTTTTTTCTTGTAAATAATTGTTAAAATTTTGCTCTTGACAGATCTTTTTTTTTGGAGTGAGGTGTTACGTACCCGTGGGTATCTTGTACTTGTCACGTGACAGTGGTGTTGAAGGTATGCTGGACCTCAGGTAGCGGTCTTGTTATGGTGGAGTGACGACATTTTCCCGCCTGTAGAGGTCATGTGAAAAATTTATTTTACAGGGTATAAAAGGAGGACCCCTCCATGTGGGGAGGGGCAGTTCGTGGCTGGATTTGCCATTTTGACTCCATGCCACTGGGTGGTCTAATATTATGTCGCAGTTTGGTTGAAAGGTGGAGTTTTATTTAACGCCTAAAGTTTAAAAGATCATTTCCGGCAGTTTCTTTAAAATACTGCCAGTTAAAAATCAGTGGAGAGTGAAGATCGGAGTTCGGGAGCTATAAGATCGAGGAAAGTCAATTTCGACGGTGAAACAGGCTCGACCTTGTTTGATCCTCATTCGGGAGGAATTCGTTGGCTGTGCCCGAGTTAACCCCTGCAAATAATAGCAGAAAAGGTTGGGTACAGTTTTGTAAAGGAAAGGTCAGTGCCTTTAAGTCGTTTCATTTTCATCTTCGTAAATTCTCCGGGAAAAGTATAGTTCGACTGGGAACCGCAACAACACGACGTGAAAGAGAATTTAAATCGTCTAAAAAGTCTCTCCTTTAATGGACTGTAAGCATTTTGAACTTTTGAAGTACTACTTTGTAGAACTGTTTTTGCAAGTTCGCTTTAAGAACTGTTTTCGCTTTATTCCTTTAAGAACTGTTTAAGCTGCCGCACAGCAGCTGATTACCGGTTACGTTAGTTGTTTGTTTGCTTAGGGGGTTTGTTTTTCAGTGTTTAATAAATGTTTTATTTGTTGTAAAATACCCTGCCTCGCTTATATATTTATTGGTGCTGAACCCGTAACAGCATGAATTGCAAACGGTTGGTTTGCGGATACAGCGGGAAGGTTGGCCTTCATTGCTTGAGGGATTGAACGTAAGAATCGGGAGGTTATGCTACAATTGTACAGGGCACTGGTGAGGCCGCACATGGAGTACTACGTTTTGCTCTGGCCTCCTTACTTGAGAAGGATACACTGGCTTTAGCGGCAGAGCAAAGGAGGTTCACCAGGCAATTCCAGAGATGAGCGAATTAGACTATGAGGAGACATGGAGTTGCCTGGGACTGTGCACGCTGGAATTCAGAAGAGTGAGAGGAGATGTTATATAATCATATAAAATTATGAAAGGGGTAGATAAAATAGAGGCAGTAAAGTTATTTCCATTGGTAGGTGAAACTAGAACTAGGGGACAGCCTGAAGATTCAGCGGAGTAGATTCACGACGGAGGTGTAGAAGAGCTGCTTTTCCCAGAGAGTGGTGAATCTGTAGAATTATCTTCCCAATGAAGCAATGGAGGCTGCCTCAGTAAATCTATTTAAGACGAGGTTGGATAATTTTTTGTAAGGGAATTAAAGGTTATGGGGAAAAGGCAGATGAGTCCATTGCTGAATCAGCCATGAACTTATTGAATGGCGGAGCCGGATCGACGGGCCAGATAGCCTATTCCTGCTTCAATTTTTTTATGTTTTAAGGGCAATGCAGGTATTCTTACTGCTCTGCATGACGTTTAAAGCTAACTTGATGTTGTAAATGTCGACGTGGAGACGTTACTTCTTTGAATTCGGTTGCATTCGTAATCCTCTCTCTATCTCCCTCAAAATGTGTTGAAATTTTGCTAATACTTTTGTAATGACTGCGGCGGTCGCATGTGCAATAACAACACGGCAGTAATTTGTGTATACGGTGATGAAAAACGATGGGGCACTTTTAAAAAATCGTTCATAATATTTATTGTTATATTATTTCAGCAATATAGCTCAATGGGCACATAACCAATTTTTTCAGTTCTTTTCTAAATTTACTCTGGGTCAGGACATAAATACATGTGTTAGTACACGAACTGAGAAGCTGCATCATAACCGATATCTGTTCTGTGAGATAAAGAGGATCAGAATGAGAGTGCTTGATCTGAACGTCTGCAATTCGGATGTACAAGTTATACACAACGGTTGCTACCCACAAAAATATAAAACTGCCAGTTATACTAAAGAGTAGAATGATGGATTTTCTTCGGCTCTCCATCTCTGAGTCCTTATCATTTTCTCCATTTCTGCAGCCCCGGAGCATCTTTCGGACTCTAGTAGCTAGTAAAATGCGTCTGATAGTGAGGACATTCAGAAGTAGTATCAAGAAGAATGGGATACAGGGAGTCAGAATAATGTGAAATAACTCATATGCGCCCCATACGGGAGAAGTAAAGAAGTGAAATATAAATCTGCAACCACGGGGAATATTGCCTTTTATAAAGCTGGGCTCAAAAACAAAATACCAGGGAATACTTTCTGCACATCCCAAAACAACAACTATCCCTATAACCTTAGCAGCCGTTCTCGCGGTGCAATATTTGGCTTTCAGCTTCTCGCAACAAATGGCCATAAACCGATCAAAGGTGAAGGCGACTGTCAGCCAAACTGAGACTAGAGTTGATGTCGAAATTAGAACCATAATCAGGCTACAAACAGGAGTGATGCGCAAGAATGAATCGGGGAAGTATATCACGCCAATCCAGTCTAGTATAGGACTGGAGATAATGACCAGGAGATCGGCCGCCGCCATGGACACCAGGTAAAGTGTGATGCATGTGGAAAGTCCGCATTTTCCTCGGGACAAGATCACAATGGACACAAAGTTAACTGTAAGATAGAGATTTTAAAAAAGAGAAGTTACTGGGCGGAATTTTGGAATAAACAACATTTTAACCTAAGCTGGGATGCGTCTCAGCATTATGGTTGTATTGAATGCTGGTCGAAATCAATTAGTGCTTTTGGACAATTACGGCAATCATCAATTGATGGACCAACGCAGCTCTCAGAGAAGAAAGCGCCGGAAATTCTCTATGGATTCCTTGTGAACTTTCTTCAAGGATACAATTCGTATTTCCTCTGTTGTGTTCGACGAAGAAAAATAATTATTTTTTTTAAATCAATAACGACGAACAGTCTCTCTTTTTATAGACTTGATTCAATTATGTTCTTCAGGGAAGTAAATCGACTATTCTTCGTTGTATTCAAGGTACGTGTGAGTTCTGGTCAACTTGGCGAACGCCATACCGTCTGTTTAGTTCAAGGGCGTTCCAGCAGGACAAACTTTGAAAATGACAACCCCACCAAAGAATAATTACAACTAAATCCACGAGAATGAAGGTATGACTGATACTGTCATAGTTGTAAAGGATCAGATTTTTTCTCCAGTCCGAGGAAAGGTTGAATGGAAACTTGCGACGACTGCAGACGGCAACAAAATTACAGGACGGAAGGAAGGGGTGGCGTTTGTCCTTCAGCATTAAAGTGGATGAAAGTGAAATGAGAAACTAGAAGCTAATACATTTAATAGGAGTGGAAAGTGGGAATTGGAGAACATCCTGCATGAAAGCCGCAGCAGAGACGACAAATCTATGGCAGGTAAAGTACAGTCCAAAATTTATTAGCAGACCCTACAGCTTAGCTGTTCATTTTCAGTGGCGATCTAATACACACATCCCCAGAATCCAATCGACAGTTGCTAAACACAACCAACGACTCCGTTTTTTGTGTTTATTTCCAGGAATAGCACGCGTTGGATCAAAATAACTTTCGTACCTAAACAACGTCAGAAATAAAATATCACTTATACCAAAGAATCCTGTCTTCGATCTTTTGCTGACATCGTAACATTAAGATATGAATTGCAAGCAATCGGGAGCGAATTGATCCATCAAAGCCTGAGAAGAGTTAACGAAAGGATTACAAACGTCCTGCCAAGTTATCGTCAAAGTGTCACAGCCTTTCGTTATTGTAATGACATGTTCAGCTATATTCCTTTATCGTCACCACAGAATGAGGAACTATCTCTCTCTATCTCCCCCGCTCCCTCTCTCAATGCATTTTCGATACTTCAGAAATCCATTACTTTCAAACTTTACGGGAATAGAACATAAAAGCGTCAAAGATTGGAGAAAATCTACAGATACTGGAAATCTACAAAACACACACAAAATGCGAGCGCACCTCAGCGGGCTGGGAGCCATCTGTGGAAAAGAGTAAACCGTCGACATTTCGGGCCCAACCCCTTCACTGGGACTGCCAAAATCTTTCATCTGACTTCGCACCGTTTACTTCCAGCCCTAATGAAGGGTCTCGGCCAGTAAAGCCGACTGTTTGTCCTTTTCCATAGGTGCTGCTTAGCATGATGAGTTCTACCAGCAGTTTAGGTATGTTGCGTACATAAAAGTCTATTTTGTTGCACAAGCAATAGTGAATTCTCAAACTTTTAAAATACAGCATTTTACATGGCAACGACTCTATGCTTGATCTGCTCTCTCTCTCTCTCTCTCTTCAGCCCCCACCCTCTCTCTCTCCTCCACCACCCTCACTCTTTCTCTTTCTGTGACTATCTATCCATATATTTTCTTTCGTATTCGTGCAGTCACATCGATATTCGAAGTTTCGCTATGTCTTCCGTTCTCCAACTATTCTCTTCAATTTTCGACAATACTTCCCTTAAGCAGAAGCAAATTTCCATTCTGTTAAAATCTAATGATAGTTAGGTTGATTGATGTAAACTTAAAGACAACTTTGAAATAAATCATAATCCCTTCTGTTGCCTTTACTGAAGCAATTGACACAGTCTTAACTCTTAAATTGACAATAAACTAAGTGACAAGAAAATGTGCATTTTTATGTAAACTCGAATAACAGTTGTTAAATTCGTGCGATCCAATTGACCATGAGCCTCAATCTAATGAGGATACACGTTTTTTACGGATACACGTTTTCCAAAAGTAAGAAAACGTAATTCATTCAGAAGGTGGTTCTGACCTCTTTATATGACTATTATTGTGACACGTATAACTTGACACTCTCATATTACTTTTTTTAAATTAAATTTCATCAGGTCATCTACATTAGAACATTAGGACACTATCTTAGTGACGAGGGGTTGCAGTCGATTACCCCTTACTTTACCGTCATGCTACGATTGTTATCTATCCTGCCATATTCTCACTGCTATCTGTCCAGGGCGCTATAACTTGGGAGACTTTCACTCCGTTTACGAATGACAAAAATCACATCTAAGCAGTGTTTGAGCACAATCTGCAGTCCATTCACCAATATCTTGAGTGCTGATCGTTTGTCAGATTGTAATGTATTCTAGTCCACATCAATTCAGTGTTTCTTAAAGCCACCAAACAAATACTCGGTACCTGCTTTTCTGATCTTCTTTGAGCTGTGTGGCATAAAAAGGCTGGACGATTTTTGAGTAGATGGAAAAAACTGTTGAGTTATTTGACTTTCAGTTATGGAATTCTACTCAACCCCATTTGTGACGTACGATGCAAATATCAATATGACTCTTGTTTTCATCTCTCGAAATCAAATTCAATCAATCGCATGCAAAATATGCCCTTTATCCCACACCAATTGATTAATAGAGGCGACTTAAAAGCGGCAGCTGAAACAAAATTCAAGATGGCCAATATGTGTAAAAACAGTATCCAGGTAGTAAACGTTTAGCATCACGGACAATGTGACATCCGTCATTGGGGATCTAATTTGGGGCACTGATTTCTCGCGAGTTTTGGCAGTAGCAGACACTGAAAATATCAAGTTAAGAATTAATTTAAATGGAAGTCGATCAGTAGTTTTGTTGTTGCTTGGTCTCCCATTCGCGATTAATTCACAGGGCATCAATACTCAGTATATTTTGATGTTGTATGCGCAAATATCTTTTAAGGCAAAACTAAGTAACGACTCCCTTCCAAAACGAAACAAACAGGGTCTGAAAGCATTGTACAATACGGTGCGTTGCAGCTTGAGCGACGTACGTAATTAGTCCAAGGTACATCGATGATGTGAAAGGCAAGATAAATGGTGTGACACATTTAACACCAATTTCTAGACTCAAGAAGAGGAAATGTGGTTTACCGGGTACTCCAACGCCTGCAAGAACAGCATAATAAATTCCCGAAAATTGACTGGTTATCTCGTGCTCCATAGGGTGCAGTGAATTCAGCTGCTCTGGGAACTTCAAGGTCGGCAGTCACTCTCAACTGACACTTCACAATGAGGTTCTGCTTTTATGCAGAAGATAATTCTGTCCTGAGATAATTCTACAACCACATGGCAATTAATTAGTCATTGACGTAATCACATTACATCAGCGCCTAAGAATATAGTTTGGGCAATACAATGATTGCGAAAATATTTTGCTATTAATATTTTACATTTTCATTTCCAGACCTCTGGACGAAGACGGTTCAGTGTTCATGCTGGCTCAACCAACCATAATTTCAGGGTCACTTATAGTTTGCAAATAATAACAGAGAATTAAGTATTTATTGAACTTGATTGACCTTAATGACCTTGCCCATGATTACACTCGCGAGTCACTGGCAAATTGCTCTATGTCTCTACAGTAGTCTTACTCTATGCCTGTAAGAGACCACTCGCACTTTGCTACTAAAATTCGAAGAATGATTAATTCTAATCCCTTCTGATCACTGACTTAGAAATGCACTGGTGGTGACAGATCATGGGCACCGAATAGCCAGTGCCTCCCTTCCCGTTCTTGGAATAAAGTACAAAGGCCGTTTGATCCGTGATGTTGGCGCTCAAGACCTCTGGAATATACGGATGTGGTTGTTTCAGTGACCTTTTCCCTGATTTACAACGTGTACCCTTATCATGAGTGGTTATAAAACTGCATACAGTATTTCATATGTTGAGACACCGGGACCGAAAACCGGCCAAACTGGTGAAGATCTATGATTTGCATTTGCTTTCAGAGTGAATCAGGATTTGCAGCTCTGAGACAAGTGTTTAAATACATTTCACCCGTCGCTATCTAATTTTACTTCATCTAAGCCCATCTCGGGGCTGTCACACCGTGTAACTACGTGAGTGTAATCTTTTAATTTAAAGAAATATTTCCAAGATGTAAGCTCATTTTATACGTGCAAAACAGGGCAACATAGCTAGCATTAAGAGAAAGAGAAGTTTGCATTTTAAGAAAACAACATTTTATGTCGGGCACATCTAAAATGCAACAGGACTCAGCAGATCTGAGGCTATCTATGGAAATTCATAAACAATTGACATTGCCGGCGAGACCATTCATCACGACTGGAAAGGATAGGGTAGGATGCCAGAATAAGAATTAAGTGTGAGGGGGTACAGTATAAACTAGAAAATGATTGCTGAAGCCAGAGGGTTTGGGGTGGGGAGGTGAACTAAGAACCTGGGAGTGATCGGTGAAAAAGGTAAAGAGTTGTAGAAAAGCTAATCTGTGAAGAGAGCAGAATGGCCCATAGAAGAAAGGGAAGCAGAAAGGGAACCAGGGGGTGTGGGTAAGTGATAAAGAAAAGGAAAGAAAGGAAAGAGTGGGACCAAAGAGAGGAATTGAAGAAGAGGGACGAAGAAGGTGAAACATTACGGGAAGTTGGAGACATTCAAAATGTCTTGTGAATTAATGTTATGCTTTCATTATATTTTGTCACTCGGATTTTTAAGTTTAGATCTGGAGACAGCAGATAGTCTGCCACAATCAGAGATGTAGCACTTAGTGCCGATGCCCAAAATGAGGAACAGGCACTCATGTGATTTAGTCACTGTCTGTTCTATGATGATAAATACCTTGGAATAAGGATGTACCTATTTGCTGCTGGTGATGTATGTGCAGCAGAAACACTTGTATGCCAGTAGTCATGACAGTTCGTCTGTTTAGAAGTCAAAGAAATGTCGAAATTGCTCTGTAACTGAAAGCCTTGCACATTTCTGCAAGTTCTCTATGATGCAATGCTGAATCAAAGATTCACCGCTTGAACTCTGGACTCGAAAGACGTTTTTCTTCCACAGATTGGCGTAGTCGGTAGGAACCCTAGTAAACGGAATCGAGCTAAATTAGCTACCTGAGGTTCTGTTGTGTGTTTCGTTTTGGGTCACCCCGATTCTGTATTTTAGGAGCGGGTGATATTTGACAGGCAAAACCAAGTAGTAAAGAGCAGAACGAGAGAAAATAAAAAGCAGAAAATATCTTTGTGTGATTCGCTTTGAACCACCGCCATCCGGTTCTTCAGCAGTTGGAGAGACCCGACAGGGAAGACCAAGTAGGAAAGACAGCAACGAGCGCCAAAATGCTGCCAATTGAGTAACTAAAAAATGAAACACATAGACTGAGACTTCAATGGGTGAACGGAACAGGGGTTTGTTCAGTAGCACGCTTTAGATTGAATTGCAGTGCACAGGTAAGAAGGACATGGGAAGCGGTAGCAGCAAATCTAAGAAGAAGAAAGGGGAGGTGACAGATGCACAGATGCTGGGAGGCTTTTAAGTTCTGTCAGGCCTTACGTCTGATAAGGTAGCGTTGGAAGCCCGAGAGAGCAGGTATATGATGTCTTTGAAAGCTGATTTGTACGGATTGTCGCAAGGGCTATGGAGTTTCATATTATTTAATTAAAATCGAGCTTTGAAAAGAAGAAACAGAGTTGGGGGCTGGATGCAACAAGGAACAACGTTCATATGATAGTTTGAAGAAATGTTGGAATTGGCAAGGCTACATCAGCACCAATGCAAAAAAAAAAAAATCCCGGAAAAGCACCAACCCAGCCCCGGCGCCTCGGCCGCTGCCTGACTAGGCCAGCAGCACCTATACCTTCGGTACAAATAATCTGAAAACATGAAAAGTTATAGAGCCGAGTCCTTAATGAGATTGAGAGGATTTATTGATATTAGCTGCAACAATGATACTGAAGCACGGACAACCCCTGCCGTATCACCAGAACGCCGGAGCAGTAGGGGAAGCCTCGCTAGAGAATCCATCTGCTCGAGACTTGCCGGCTCAATAACGTGAAGTGAGCAGTACAACCAGTGGAGTTCGCACACCAGCCCGGCCCGAGCAGCATTCTGGAGTTTTGAGGTATTGCTTTAGAGAGCATACTAGAAAAAGAAACAGTAGGCTAAATGCTATGATGATGCATAAGATTGCAACAACGCACGATGTTTCTCTGTATCGCTGGCAGTTGCCTATTAATCCCTTTCCTGAGATGCTTGTTTAAAACCTGGAGACTCACCTGCCCGCTGCTACTTGTAATTTGCGGCGTATATTCCTGACTAATAAGTGCTTAGCCCAAGTACATTGTACAGCTTCATTTACTAAGTGCTGAAGTCTGAGGACAGTGGAAGAGTCTATCCGATGTTGGAAGTGACAAAGCCCAGTTCTTTAACTGGTCGTCTTTATTCTGGCTCTGAGGAATTGACCGCAGAATTATTATTGACAAAAGCCCAGAAAGGAAGATGTCAAATGGGTGGACCTATAGTAAAGACACTCAAAGCTAACATAAACATACAGTACGGTTACATACCTAATGACAATATGGATTACAGCTCCCTTCAGACCAGACAGGACGCAGACTTGGTACCCCAATGCCTAGTGCAGCTCAGTTGTGATATACTCCTCCTCCGTCCACAAAATACTCGATTCCTCTTTTATTAACGAGGGTGCCTTCTTCCATCTGGGCATTGCACAAGAATCATTTGGACCTTGGTCAATGCGCACCGCCACTGAACGATTGTCTAAATAAATAAATAATTAAATAAAATTCTGTTTAATTACCATTCAAGCCAAACGAGGCCAAGGTGCAAAACATTCAAAAATGGTAAACAAACATTCTAAAGAAGGGAGTAACAAGTTCAAAGAAGCATATTCACTGGGGGAGAAAAACAAACATGATCCGGAGCGACAGTTTCTGACAATCGATGGTACAATCTCCCGGCAGTGCAGATGCACAGAATCCAGCCTGTCAATCCGCCGCCCGAACAGTGAAGGGCAGCACCGATGGTCGAGGCCAGGAAAGCAGGACATCGACACGTAGGTAGCATTAACAGAATTGTGTTCATTAATAGTTGTAAGGAAAGCCGGGCAGCGAAGATTAGATGTTCACGCGGTCATGAACGTTGGACAACAAGCAGGAGAAGCTTGGACACGAAGCCTGGACTTTGACTTGGACTCAATCACGGAACGACAATCCCAAACAACGACAGATAATTCGTCTCTTGACTCGGAGTAGCGGAAAGCGGCCTGCAATACTCAGCTGGACACGAGACGGTTAAACCCAACAACGACAGACAATTTGTATCTTGACTAGGAGTAACGGCAAACAGCCGGCAATACTCATCTGGACACGAAAACGACAGAATTACCAAAGCAACCCAAGGCACCGAAGCAACTTAGAGTCAACTATTCTCGGCGGCCCGGAACGTGCATTGCCGCACTACTCAGGAGACGGACCAGCCCTGAGTAGATGTAAGGCGGATACTTTATGCTGCCAGTTCGCATGAGAATCGGGTGTCCTAATCAAAGAGCCCGGTAGAACACTGGAGGAAGTAAATTAACAGAAATAAGGAGTCAACGCACCGGACCCTGACAATTTTTCACTTGCTGAATGACATGCTAAGCGTGTCGCGCGTTTTCCGTTTTTGTGTGGACCACCCGGTTTCTCTTGAATCATTCAAAATATGTATGTTTTGTTTCTCACAACTTCTCAAGTTATCGGTTCAAGCCCTAATATAGTTTTCACAAGCCAGCTGGTTCCAAATAAGAATGAAGTGAACAAGGAAACCATTCTAAGTTCACCTAGTTACATTTACAATTACAGCTCAGCAGGGCTGTACAGGGATACGGGCGACAGAAAGAAATGGACGTCTCTTCGATGGAGAAGAATTCAACTTCAGGCAGCTAACGCACAACAGGGATGATTCCTACTGCATATCATTTATTTCGGCACCAAGGAGCTGTCGTAGATGTGGAATTCTACGAAAGAGATTCTAAAAATCGCTGAAGGAGAGGCGATTCAAGAGAATATCGGGTCAAATTTTGAAAACGTGTACTATAGTTACCCCAGGACAGGACGGACTAATTCTATTCCTATACCCAGCCTTCATATCTTCTGAAGAATAACAAAATTTAAAATCAAGATTGAAGAATCAACATTTTAATGTCATTTCCACTACATAATTGTAATGCAGATGGAAATAATTATTACTCCGGATCCCATGTACATTGAAAAAGAACAATGAGGTACAAACAAAATAATAAAAATCACAATAAATAAATATCAAAACATTGGATAGCTAATATACTGTACATGGATTAATTGAATATCCATGAGGTGACGCTAGGCACAGGAAAGTCTGTACATCAGGTGACTCTGGAAGGAAATGATAAAACAATAGCGGCGGGATTGTGGAAGTGTGGTTAGTGCATGTAGGTGTTTATCAACCTTGCAGCTTGGGGAAAGGACGCTTTTTGGGTCAGGGGGTCTTAGTGTGAATTTTAAGTGGCCTCCTCCATGATAGGAGTAGAACAAACAGTCCATGAGCATAAAGGGACCAGTCCATTTAATGTACTTGAAGTTCATAAATGCAAGAGGGAGTCTGTGGTAGCTGCCAACTAGACAATGACATGTATTTATCAATGAAGAATTTGCTAACCAAGGCTGACTATGATATTGGCTAACAATGTCAGAGGTTGACAACATAATCAATTACGTGCCACAGGATTACGCTGTCATTGACAATCTACATTAATTACAAAAGAGGGAAATTTGTTTCCAAATGTGCCAACTGGCAATATATATTTGGACAAGGTAACATTATGCAAAAGGAATCAAATGGATGAGCTGAATGAGGAAAAAGTTTAGCCAATAAAATACAATGAGAAAAAAATGTGACGCTTGCACTTCTGTGTGAATTAATGCATTAGGAAGCGAGCCAATTTTACACCTGCAGCAGACAGACCAACCGTCAAAGACCAGGGAGTGATTAAAATTCATAATGGCTTTATTTTATGGGAGGCGTGTAAATGTTCCAAATTGTTGTACGGGGGTAGTCAGACCTCATCTGAATATAAATTTCAGTTCCCTGTTCAGTGGAAATCTCCGTGATGGATATCCCATGACGCTCTGCGAAAGAAGGAGGCTTGGGCATGGGGTCAAAAACTAATTCCTGTAAAATCCCAGAAGAACAGTAACGCCAACGGAAGCTCCGAAGATGATATCGTTGAGAGAGGAAGGATTCCTGAATAAGAGCTGCACCTAAACAGAACTTGAACGGCAGGTGTGTGCTGTCGGCGGCCTATTCGCAGTAGATGTGATAGGCTGATGAAGAAAGTAATAAAATAAAGCAAGAAATGTGTTGCTGACATTTTAATAGACGCTTACTGAGTTTATCAGTAGTCTCCCAAATAACGTTGTAAAGATGGCTCCTATAAACTTAAATTTTTAAGACGTGGAAATCATCTTGGGATATCGAAAAACATAAATGTGTCAGGAGAGAGACGATGATGCCGAAAACCTGTTACTTTGTACCTTCCCCACCCGAAGCTATCTAACAATAAGGCCACCTATTACACCAGAGGACAGCAAAAATATACCGACAAGGAAGGTTTTAGTCCTCCTTCACCGGTGACATCAAAATATAGATATCCTACTGGTCCACCTGTTATGAGAGGTGAATCAAGATAAGGAACAAATGTGCGCTTGTTCTTGCATAAACGTAGCTACAGGGCAATAGCCCATGCTATCATAACTCTAAGTGCTGTGTGCTGTCTGTGACTGAATGTACTGTATTTGCACCCCGGTCCGGAGGAACGCTATTTTCTTTAGCTGTACACATGCCTATGATGAAATGACAATTAAGCTTAAGTTTAACTTGATTTGACTTGATACTGGCGTTATTGTAATTGATCCGCAGATAAGGTAGATAAATCTTGTCAGAAGAGCGATGTTCCAAAATTCGTGACTTGGACTGGAACTTGTGACATTCCCCCAGCTGAAAAAAATGTTAAATTAAGTTGCTGCGATATCCATGAGAGAGGATTACACAATGTCACGATGAGTAAAGGTACTCCAGACTAATTGCTTAATAGCGTGTAGCTTATGTAACTGAGGATATTAATTTGCTTAAAGGACATACCTTCTTGTGTATAAGAACGCCTTGAATCAGAGGATGCGAGCATTTGGTACGTTTGGTACAAATGATCGCGAGTCCTCACAGAAAATGAGATATCCAGCAATTTATTACATCGTCAGTACTTACTATCCTGTACTTGCGGCGGTCGGTGTTCCTGGTAAGGTAGTGGGACTGACTAACTTATGTTTGACACTTTATTTTAATACACTTGCTGTTCTGCAGCTTACGGGCCAGTGTCACAATCCATTGCGTCATTTCAGTCAGTGTGCATTGCATGGAAAATATGCTGTTATTGTATTTTAAAATGTAATTTATCCCACTTAAATTCGCATTATTTAGTAGAGGTTAATTCCTTTCCATGTATTCATTTATTATCTTTCAAGAATATAATGACATTGTTGTTTTTATTATTCACGCCCCGGAATACGTAAGGTACTATCCAGCTTTTAAAGGCAGAGTTTCACGACAGTTGTTCTGAATTGAGGAGCCACCCATCAGCAATACGGATTATTAGAAAGAGGGAATACAAGCTACGCAGAAGCAACTGGAGCGGCAATTCTTTAAGTGGCAAGGATTTTCAGTGTGCCAGTCCTTAGAGTAACTTTGGTTCCTCAAACTGAGGCGACACCAGGGTTGGGTGAGATAAAGTATCTTGTAAGTTCCTATCTTTCTGTACTTATCTGCTCACCTCTTGTCTGTTGCGATGGAGTGCTTTAGTGAGAATGGTTCCAGGGGCATTTTGTCTGTGTGTTATTGGAAGTCTGTGAGTCGTCCAATCTCCCAGTGAAATATATCTGATCTAGGTGCGCCGAGTTGCAAATCCTGACAGAACGTGTTAAGGAACTGGAGCCGCAGCGCAATGCCCTTCGGCTCATACGGGAGCAAGTGATAGACAGGACCCGGGATAGTTGGAAAGTAGTCACCCCTAAGTTGACGGAAATAGGTAAATTGGTTGCTGTCCGGCGAATGAGGGGTACTTCACTGCCAGTGCAGATTAGACTTGTGGCCGTTCCTCTCCATAATTATGCACCAGTAGATACTATTGTGGGCACGACAAACCGGGTGGAAGCTCAGTCAACAGGAATTTGGCTGTGAGTCAGTTTTCATGGCTCAGAAGCGCAGAGAGGTGAAATTGGCTGAAGTACTGATAAGAGATTCCTTAGTCAGAAGAACAGAGCACCTCCCTGGTGCGATCAAGGATGCCTCGTGTCCGTGGCATTCCCAAGAGCGTGGGTCAGCATCCAGATGTCTTGGTGCATATTGGCACCATTGGAAATGTGAGGTGTTCTTGAGGAGAGATTTTAGAAAGCTATCTCGAATGCTGAGAATCAGAACCTTCAGGATAGTAATCTTTGGTTTGCTGCCCGTGGCACGAAACAGTGAGAGTAAGAATAGGATGATTTCGCAATTCAATGCGTTGATGAGGAACTGGTGCAGAGGGAAGGGATTCAGATGTATGGATCATTGGAAACTCTTCTGGGGAAGGTATGAACTGTAGAAAAGGGACGGGTCACACCTAAACCAAAGGAATCCAATATCCTTGTGGCAGGTTATCTAGAGCTGTACGGGTATGTTGAAATTAATTTGGCAGCGGGACTGGAACCCGAATCATAGTGCTGAAGATGAGGTAGTTCGTTTCAAACGGTTACAGATTGTCGTGTATTATGTTGTAGGTATCACTTATTCATGGTTGAAAGAAAACTAGAACTCCCCAAGGAAACACATTGTATTGATATGACAGGCTGAAAGCTAGAGGAATAGCATTACACTGTTGATAAAAGAAATTAAATCCAGTTATGAGAAAGAGGTGACATAGCGTCGGAAGGTGTTGAATCGTTGCACAGAACTAAAGAACTGCAAATGGAAAACGATCCTGATGGGAGTTATATACTGACCAAAACACTAGGAAGGATATGGTGTACAAGTTACAGCGGGTGATAGAAAATGCATGCCAAAAGGGCAAAATTACAATAGTCATGGGAGATTTCATTATGCATGTAGATTTCGAAAATCGGGTTGGTGCTGGATGCGAAGAGGGGGGATTTCTAGAATGCCTTCGTGAAAGATTTTAGAGCGGCTCGTGGTTGAGTCCATTAGAGATATTCTGGATGGCGTGTTCAACGGGAACTGATTGGAGAGCTTAAGGTTAAAGAAACCTTAGGGACAGGTGATCATATTAAGATCCAATTCAATTTGAAGAGGAAAAGATTAAGTCAAATGCATTAGTGTTGCGGTGGAGTAAGTGGAAGTAAAGAGGACTTTGCCAAAATTTATTGGAAACGACCACGGGCTAGGGTGACGGCGAAGCAGCAATGGCTGGAATTTCTGGAAGCAATCCGGAAGGCACAGGATATAGCCATGCCAAAGAGGAAGCAGTTCTATAAAGGCAAAATGACACAACTGTGAATAACTAGAGAATTGAAAGGCAGCATAAAATCCAAGCAGACAGAACATAATAGGGCTAAAATTAGTGGGAAGTTAGAGGATTGGGAAACTTTTAAATACCAACAGAAGGCAACTGAAACAAAGTCAATAAAAACACAAAATGCTGGCAGAACTCAGCAGGCCAGACAGCATCTATGGGGGGAGGTGGTGACGATGTTTCGGGCCGAATCCCTTAATCAAGAGTGAAGGAACATGGGATCGTCAAGGGAGGGATAAGAAGTTGGAGGAGGGATAAAGTAGAGAGCTAGGAAGTGAATGGCTGGAGGGAAATGGTCTGGGGGAAGGTGAAGAATTATGGGAAATAAAAGAGAAAGGAAGGTAGGGTTGAGGGGATTATAGTAAGGGGGGGGGGGAAGACAGAGAAAGAGAACCAGAATAAAATAATAGATAGGGATGGGGGTAGGCAGGGGTATCAACGGAGGTCAGTGAGTTGGATGTTAATGCCGGCAGGTAGAAGGCTACCTAGGCGGGAGATAAGATATTGCTCCATCGACCTGTGTGTGGCCTCATCTTGACGGTAGAGGAGGCCATGGACAGACATGTCGGAGTGGGAGTGGTCTGTGGAATTGAAGTATGTGGCCACAAGGAGATCTCGCCACTGCTGGAGGACCGAGCGAAACGGTCTCCCAGTCTGCGGCGGGTCTCACCAATGTATAAATGGCCACATCGGGAGCACCAGATACAGTATATCACCCTAGTTGACTCGCAGGTGAAGTGGTGCCTCACCTGAAAGGACTGTCTGGGGCCTGAGATGGTGGTGAGGGAAGAAGTGTGGGGGCAGGTGTCGCACTTCTTCCGTTTGCAGGGTTGAGTGCCCGGAGGAGGTCGGTGGGGAGGGATGGGGGGATGAATGGACAAGGGAGTCGCGTTGGGAGCGATCCCTCCGGAAAGCCGAGAGTGCGCGTGAGGGGAAGATGTGGCTGGTGGTGGGATCACGTAGGAGGTGGCGGAAGTTACGGAGGATTATACGTTGGAAACAAAGTCATAATGATGGTAAAGATAGACTAGAAAAGTAAGGTTGCAAATAATATTACAGAAGATGCCAAAAGTTTCTTCAGATACATAAATCGTGAAGGAAAGGCGAGGGTGGATTTCAGACTTCTGGAAAACAATGCTAAAGTGGTATTAATATGGCACAAAAAATGGCGGACGGTAAATATTTTGCATCAGTCTTCTCTATGAAAGACACTGGCAGTATGGTGGAAGCTCCAGGTGTCACTGGCCATAAAGTGTGTGAAGTTACCATTCTGAAGGGGAATGATTTGGAGGAAACTGAAATGTCTGAAGGCAGACAGGTCACCTGGACTAGATGCTATACACCTTAATGTTCTGAAAGAGGTGGCTGAAGAGTATGTGGAGATATTCGTAATGATCTTTGAAGGACAAATAGATCGTAGAATGATTCCAGAAGTCTACAAGATTGCAAATGCCACTTCACTCTTGAAGATGGGAGAGAGGCAGAAGAAAGAAAATCATAGGTCAGGTAGTCTGACCTCAGTGGTTGGGAAGATTTTGGAGTCGATTGTTAAGGAAGTGTTTTCAGTGTTTTCGAGGTACTTGCAGACACGTGATAAAGTAGGCCATAGCCAGTATTGCTTTCTCAAAGGGAAATCTGGCCTAAAAAATTTGTTCGAATTTTTTGAAGAAATAACAAGCAGGATACCCAAAGGTGAATCTGTTGATACTCTCTTCTTGCATCTTCAGACCTTTGCCAAATTGCCACTCGTGAGGTTGTAACACAAGCTAGGAGACTGTGATACTACCAGAAAGATTTTAGCACAGGAGTGTTTAAGACCATGGGACGCGGCCTCAGAATTGAAAGGTGTCATTGTAGAATGGAGATAAGGAGAAATGTATTAGCGAGTGTGACGCGATCTGAAAGATTATTCTGAAGTGGACTGTTCCTTTAACAAGAGAGGAAGGGAACGAACAGCTTGTGTGCTAAATCAGCGGCAGAGAGAGAGAAAATGTCCGTGAGTTGCCTTGAAAATGAAAGATGGAGCTATATGATGGACAGCTGGTGTTCCCCGCACTACTGAGATATATGCAAGGCCAGTTGACCTTTTAATCAGACACACCACAGGAGACCCACAAGAGAGACACGACGCCAGAGGCAAAGAGGACACTGGTGAGCTTCGTCTGCCCACAACAAGGGTGGGGTTTTTGCTCACAGTGTGGACAAAGGAGTAACCGGTGGGGAGCTATCGGTGACTTTAACGCTCGCCTGGGTTGATAGCTCACTGTGAAAAACCCACATTCCTCTTTTTGTGGTCACATTTCGGTGACTTCAAATACGTTTCGGGACCAGGAAGACAACGTGGAGGATCGGCATCGGCTTCGGCATTGGGAAGACAGACCAACTCTCTATCTCTCTTTCTCCAACTCTACTAAAATCAAATTCCAGAACTGAACTGATTACTTACTATACCACTGCAAGTCAGTATCACCTAACCACCTGAGCTGGGAAGCTTGGGAAATTTATTTACTCACTTACATATATGCACATACTTTGCGAATCTGTTTACCTTTATCTTGTTTTAGATTATTTTAGTCACGTAGTTACTAACAAAATAGAGTTTATAACGGAAGACTCGGACTCCAGGTGTGTCCATTTCTGCTGGTTCTTTTTAACCCGTTACGGGGTACGTAACAGCTAAAAAATGGATATGACACAAGGGAAAGGCAGGAGACTGGGCTGAGAGGGAAATGGATCATCCATGAAGCGTCGGAGCAGAGTTGCTGGGCTAAATGGCTTAATTCTGAACCAATATCTTCTGATCCTATATGACTTACGTTGAAGTGGGCGAACAATGCACGAAGTTATGTTGTCATTCATTGTTTAAAAGAAATTTTAATTCAATTTTTCACCACTAATATGTAACTACAATTGCATTCAGTATCAGTTGGTCCATCATTCCGAAGTATCTCTATCCTGAATATTTCCTATGTTATTATCTTGTTGCCTGCGATTTTGTGTTCAGTCACAAACATTGCCTACTGTCAGTGATGTTATCTGAACAAAAAGAAGATTTTTTCTTAGCATATTTTGCCGATTATTTATATGTTTCTACAATCTAAGCCGATCACTCTTTCTGGGGCATAGGACGGCGGATGTAGCTAACCAGGGTCACCTCTCCTGGACCAGTCTTTCAACTCGTCCCCAGGTGTAGCCCAACGTATAGGCGAACATCCCTTCCCTCTGATAGAGGAGGACTTTGGAGGTTCTGTTTGCGTTTCTGTAGCTCTGGAATTTTACAGGATTGGATTGCTTGCTCCATGCCCTAACATTCTGCATTCGTAGCCGGGCTTGGAAGCTGCATGGTGGACTTAATTTAGAGTAGCTTTCTCTTTAAAAGAACAGCTGCAGCTGCTGCTCAATACCTGGCCGTTTGCTCTTTACGGCACGAGTCACGGACTTAAATTAAAGGGAGTGCGTGCTGAATGTGGGTCCTATTACTTTATCCTGTCAGACACATTGGCGTTCCCATTCTCATTTTCCATTTTATCATCTCGCCAAATTTTTACTCATTTTGCAGATACAGTACCTGTCGAATTTCTTTTCAAATTGTGATAGATTTTCTCTGAGTATTTTAACTTCCATAATTGTTTCCCTGATTGCGCCTCGCAAGGCATCGTCTACTTTTAAGGTCTCATGCAGTGTCCGTTCGTGTTTGATCTCTTCCGAAAATGGCTGTAAACAGAGGAAACACTTCGCTGGTATGTGCTTTCCTCGAGACGGAACGACCATAGAATGGCACCTTATTTCAACATGGTGGATCGGTCTCTGTTTACCCGGAGAATACCAAGAGCCATTTCACATCTCGTGAGAGGGCTCTGCTCCCTCGCCGCTGTCTGCAGATATATGTCTTTTTTATACAATTATTTATATAAATATATATTTCAAAGAGAAGACAGTGAAGTGAATTGTTTAAAGTATAATTACGTCATTTCATGTGAAATTAAAAGAAATCTCTCCACTGATCGCGCCATTCCCCGCAAGACGTCAATGATATTACTCTGAAACAATAGGAACTGCCCTGAATGTCCCCAAATACAGGCGAGTTAACCGACCCTCTGTTCAGTGGTCCGATCGGGTCAATTATCCATTATACGCTAATGAATTACGACTGACCAATACGGGGCTTAAAGCATGTTTTATCATTTATTTCAGTTAACGTAATGACGATTCTGATCCTCTCACGCGGAAAATGTGCTCTCTCCAAATGCACCACTCGCTACTTGATAGCCATGGCTTCAGCTGATTTGATGGTGGTCGTCGTTGTTGTTATATTAGAGAAGTGTAATTACATCTACTTGTTTGCCAGCTTCTTGCTCCAAACTCCGGAATGTGCTGTGATACTTGTTCTGAATGTTGCAATCACGGGCTGTTCCGTTTGGTTCACGGTTGGTTTTACCTTCGATCGCTACATCGCCCTCTGCTGTCAGAATCTGCGGAACCAATACTGCAACGAGAAAACAGCGACTGTGGTGATAACAATAGTGTTTGCAGGGAGCTGTGCCAAGGGCATTCCATTTTACTTTGCAGTGGATCCATGGCGTTGCGTCGCTGCAGCAGAATACTTCACGTCTCCTATTTGGAAAGCGTACGAAGTGTTTGACAGTATAACAACACCGTTATTACCAATCTTTTTAATTCTGCTTTTTAATATTTTAACCGTCAGGCGGATAGTAGCGACAAACAGAGCCCGACGACAACTTCGAAGCAATAATGACAAGCAGAATGATCTGGAGGTGGAGAACCGGAGGAAGTCGATGATTCTGTTATTTGCTTTATCGGCCAATTTTATTTTACTATGGATGCCCTATCTTGTCCAATCTATGACATGGCAAAATGAAAACTATTCCAATACAGACAAATATTTCAGCACTCCTCTCTATATTCTGCAACAGTTTGGGTTCATGTTGAAGTTCCTTAGTTCCTGCACAAACACGTGTATCTACGGACTGACACAGAGGAAATTCAGGGAGGAGCTAAAGAATGGAATGAAATATCTGTTTACATTGAACGGGCAAATATGAAATGAAATACAAATCAGAATTTTCCTTCTTTCATTTTTATAACAACTTGTTTGAACAGGCGTTTTTCGTATTTACTGTTTCCATATCTCACCTTACATACGATTAGTAAATTAGCAGATTGGGCAACAGTTATTAAATTATTGACGAGGATATCATGAGTGTAAAATTCACGGCGTTCGGTTAAAACGTAAAACACAGCTAATATCTGGGCAGTAGTATACTGATTTACATTCACTGAACACACTGTTGAAAAATTATGAGTACGAAAAAAACAGCATAACTCGTTTATCAAAATAAAATTCCTCCTAGAATACTGGCATAGATTTTATTTTGTTTCATTATTTGAGATATCCGACATCTGAGGTGCATGGGTTTATACTGCGTCTTTCTCACAGCAACATCTCCCGACGTGGCTGCTCAGTAATAACGAAAATTTAAGGGCTTAAGTATACTTCCCTTTCAGGGATATGAGGTCAGCAGCTGAGGCTCGCCCATTGTACTTCGGTTTTGCTGAAGCCATTGCTGCCAGCAATTTCAGTCGCTCATCTGTACTTTGATTTGCTGTTGGGAAATCTGTGGTCATGCTTTCCCACCATTTTGTATAAAAGCTGGAACTGTGTTTTTTTTTATTTTTGTTGAAAAAGTTTGTTGACTCTCTTTTGTTGCTTGTTGAAAGGTAGCCTATCCAAGCAAAATTTAATTTTACGTTGAGTCAGCAGTCACGTTTTCATTTTTTCTGAGATCAGCATGGTCTCAGGCTCTTCTGACCCAAAGAATCCAATTACAGCTCATGTGACCAGTTAACCTGCTAAACTGCACGTCTTTGGAATGTGGGAGGAAACTGGAGCACTTAGAGGAATAATATGCGATCACGGGGATAATGTTCAAATTCCATGTAGACAGCTACGGGAACTGATCCCGGGTCGCTGTTGCGTGGTATAGCTATGCTAACCTATACGCCGCCGTTCCACACTTGTCTGGATACTATCCTTGATTCACATTTCAATTTTAAATCCTGCATAAAGAAAGAGCAGCATTTCTACATTTCAGAAACGATGCAATGGTAATTCTTTTTCCGTTACGTAATGATGCTGAAACACTAATTCACGTCACTGTATCGAATAGAATAGATTACGGCAATTCACGTTTTACAGGCCCTTCAATGCAATCTATTGAGGAACTTCAGCTGATTCAAAATGCCGCCGCTCGGCTTTTAACTAAAACCATGTTGAGGGGTGGTGGGTGGATATCATTCTCACCCGAACTACTCTGCATCGGATTTCTGGATCGAGGAGAATTGATTTTCAATTTCGATTACTTGTTTTAAAGCCGCCAATGGTCTTGTGCCAGAGTACATTATAGATCGCTTTCTTTTTTAGTTTTATAAACCCTACTTGAGCTCTCAGAGCATAATCCACAGGTCTCTGAAGTTAAAAATGCAGTGTTCAGCAGTTCCGTACTGCAGCAGTTTGAATCAGGATCCACATGCATGCAAAGCACTGAGCTGCAGCACCAACAGAGGAAGTCATTTAAAAATGACTCATGAAACTGTGTGTGTGTGTGTGTGTGTGTGTGTGTGTGTGTGTGTGTGTGTGTGTGAGTGTGTGTGTGTGTGTGTGTGTGTGTGCGCGCGCGCGCGCGCCGCAGAGTGCTAGCCGGAGACGACCACGCATAGGAAACCGGAGCTAATGTACTTCAATCCAATACTGAAGCCGACATTCCTATGCAAGTACGTCATCGTTCGTCATCGAAGTTGGGACCCCTGTTCCAGATCACTCGTAATGCCTTTAAGGTTCTGTTTGCCCAGAAATCACCTGTCAATTTGAAATATATCCAATGCTTGTAGTAAAGACAGCACGAGTCAGAGGAGCGGATGGTGCGTTCCCCTAGTACACACTGGAAGCTGAAATGTTTGTGTTCTGCCAAGTGTAATGTTGTGTGCGTCATTTGAAAATGTTGAGACAGGAATGGATGAAGGAAACGGTTTCGGTTCACGTGACAGTGATCGGCAGACTCAAATGAAAAGCGAAAACAGGAAATACTGGAAATTCACGACCAAAGTGGGACTAGAAGAGTGAGCTGTTATGAACCTAATTTCCACTCTCCCCATTTGAACCGATCTTCAAGCAACTTTTTTCCGACTGCCTCCGCCCGATTCCGTCTTGTGCAATTGAAACCGACTATCCCCCAACATAGGGCGTTAGTATAAACCCAAAGACTAACTTCCCTCCCATAGCTGTCTTCAGAGATTCAGCGTTAGGGTCACTGTCTGCTCAATGCGCTCCCGAACAGCTCAACCATGTGCCAACCCAATTTCCTTCAGTCCAATATATTTGTTATAGAATTTGAAAGTTTTTCCCCGGTGCAACTTAAAATTTTTATCCTTCGGTGCATTCCACAGTAAAGTAGATCCAATTTACAATAGTGACTTAAAATGTCAGAGTATTACTCTGTTTTCAATAGCATACAAATGCTTATGCAACAGTTGAAACTGTGAATGTCACACAGTTATTTTATTTTATTTGGAGATACAGTGCGGAGCGGGCCCTTCGGTCCATCGAGCAGCGCCACCCAGCAAACCCCGATTTTAAGCTCAGCTTAATCACCGGATAATTTGCAATATCCAACTAACCCATGAACTACGGAATGGAAATGGACTGAGCAGTAAAGATAGACAGAGAGCAGGTAGCAAACTGACAACGTACTGTGTTAACTCATCATCAGGACATGTTGGGATGTCTTGCAGCTTACCGTTGGAATCTAGATTAGCGAGAGGTCAGGAGACTGCACTGATCTTTCATGATATACCGGGAAAAGGTGACGGAAAAGAATTCTGTCCCTCATCTACTAGTCAGTAAACTGAGAATAATAATTAATGAAATGGTGAATGAACATTTCTTACACTCACTGATCTATCTAAATGCATTCAGGAAGTCACTACTGTGTAGTCCACTCAGACCCATTATCCCTGTGGTATAAGGTATTCTTTTAGGACGGAGAAAATGTCTGGAAAATTAAAATAGCACAAACTGCGATGACCAAGAATCGAATCCGGGTCAGCGGTTTGGAAGGCAACTATATTCACAACCATACCACCATCGTTCCATGATACAGCAGCAAAATCGGGCGCTGAACAGTCTCGGTGCTGTATGACTCTGTGATTTAGAACAATAGAACATTACAGCACAGAATCAGGCGTTTTGGCCCTTCTTGGCTGTGCCGAACTATTTTTTCTGCCTAGTCCCAGTAACCTGCACCTGGCCCATTTCCCCCCCATACACCTCTCATCCATATACCTGTCCAAGTTTTTCTTAAATGTTAAAAGTGAGCCCGCATTTACCACTTCATCTGGCAGCTCATTCCACACTCCCACCACTCTCTGAGTGAAGAAGCCCCCCTAATGTTCCCTTTATGCTTTTCCCCCTTCACCCTTAAACTATGTCCTCTGTTTTTTTTTCTCCCCTAGCCTCAGTGGAAAAAGCCTGTTTGCATTCACTCTATCGATACCCATCATAATTTCATATACCTCTATCAAATCTCTCCTCATTCTTTTACGCTCCAGGGAATAAAGTCCTGACCTATCCAACCTTTCTCGGTAATTCAGTTTCTCAAGTCCCGGTAACATCGTTGTAAACGATCTCTACACTCTTCCAACCTTATTAGTAAGCTTCCTGTAATTCGGTGACCAAAACTGAACACAATACTCCAAATTCGGCCTAACACCTTATACAACTTCACCATAACATTCCAACTTTTATACTCAATACTTTGATTTATAAAGGCCAACGTACCAAAAGCTCTCTTTACTACCCTGTGTACCTGTGACGCCACATTTAGGGAATTTTGTACCTGTATTCTCAGATCCCTCTGTTCTCCTGCACTCCTCAGTGCCCTACCATTTTCCTTGTATGTTCTACCTTGTTTTTTCTTTCTAAAGTGCAATACCTCACATTTGTCTGTATTAAACTCCATAAGCAATTTTTCAGTCCATTTTCCCAGTTGGTCCAGATCCCTCTGTAAGCTTTGAAAACCTTCCTCACTGTCCACTAGACCTCCAATCTCTGTATCATCGGCACATTTGCTGACCCAATTCACCACATTATCATCCAGATCATTGATATAGGTGACAAATAACAATGGACCCAGCAGTGATCCCTGTGGCACACCACTAGTCACAGGCCTCCACTCAGAGAAGCAATCCTCCACTACCACTCTCTGGCTTCTCCCATTCAGCCAATGTCAAATCCAATTTACTATTTCACCAAGTACACCTAGCGACTGAATCTTCCTAACTAACCTCCCATGTGGGACCTTGTCAAAGGCCTTACTGAAGTCCATGCAGACAACATCCACTGCCTTCCCTTCACCCACGTTCCTTGTAACTTCCTCGAAAAACTCTGATAGATTAGTTAAACATGACCTACCACGCAAAAAGCCGTATTGACTCTCCCTAATAAGCCCCTGTCTATCTATATACTTGTAGATCCTATCTCTTAGTACTCCTTCCAATAATTTACATACTACCGACGTCAAACTTACCGGCCTAATTTCCTGGATTACCTTTGCAGCCTTCTTTAAACAACGGAACAACATGAGCTATCCTCCAATCCTCTGGCACCTCACCCGTAGATACCGACATTTTAAATATATCTGCCAGGGCCCCTGCAATTTCAACACTAGTCTCCTTCAAGGTCCGAAGGAATACCCTGTCAGGTCCTAGGGATTTATTTACTCTGATTTGCCTAAAATAGCAAGCACCTCCTCTTCTTCAATCGGTATAGGTTCCATGACCTTAGTACTTGTTTACCTCATTTCCATTGACTCCATGCCAGTTTCTTTAGTAAATACAGATGCAAAGAAAACCCATTTAAGATCTCCCCCATTTCTTTTGATTCCATAAATAGCCGACCACTCTGATCTCCAAAAGGACCAATTTTATCCCTTGTTGTCGTTTTGCTATTAATATACCTGTAGAAGCCCTTTGGACTATCCTTCACATTGACTGCCAAAGCTACCTCATGTTTTCTTTTATCCCTGCTGATTTCTTTCTTAAGTATTTTTGCACTTTTTATATTCCTCAAGTACCTTATTTGCTGCCCGTTTCCTATACATGTAACACATCTCTCTCTCCTTCTTTATCAGAGTTCAAATATCCCTTGAGAACCAAGGTTCCTTAATCACATTCACTTTGCCTTTACTCCTGACAGGATCATACAAACTCTGCACTCTCAAAATTTCTCCTTTGAAGACGTCCCACTACCGACGACATCCTTGCCAGAGAACAAACTGTGCCAATCCACGCTTTTTAGATCCTTTCTCATTTCTTCAAATTTGGCCTTTTCCCAGTCTAGAAACTCAACCCGAGGACCAGATCTATCTTTATCCATGATCAAGTTGAAACTAATGGTGTTATGATCACTAGAACCAAAGTGTTACCCTACATACACTTCCGTCACCTGTCCTAACTCGTTTCCTGATATGGGATCGAATATTACATCCTCTCATATCGGTAACTCCATATATTGATCTAGAAAACTTTCCTGAACAAATTTTACAAACTGTAACCTGACTATACCTTTAACGGTATGGGAGTACCAATCAATATGTGGAAAATTAAAATCTCTACTATCACAACTTTATGTTTCCTGCAGTTGTCTGCTATCTCTCTACAGATTTGCTCCTCCAATTCTCACTGACTATTGGGTGGTCTAAAATACAACCCCATTAATGAGGTCATAACTTTCCTGTTTCTCAGCTCTACACATATGGCCTCGGTAGACAGATCTGTAATCTGTCCTGCCTGAGCTCAGCTGTAACATTTCCCTGACTGGCAATGCCACCTTCCGCCCCCTCCCGCCCATCCTTCATCCCTCTGCCTCTATCACGTCTGAAACATCGGAACCCTGGAGCATTAAGCTGCCAGACCTGCCCCTCCTGTAGCAAAGTTTCACTAATGGTTACAATGTCATAATTTCTCGTGTCAATCCACGCCCTCAGCTCGTCAGCCTTCCCCACAATACTCCTTGCATTGAAATGGACACACCTCAGACGATTATTACAACCACACACAACCCTTCTATTTGTGAATTTGCATGAAACTTTCACATCATTTAGTTTCACCCCCCTCCACTATCTGCTCTGGCACTCTGGTTCCCATCTCCGTGCAAATCGACTTTACCCTACCCCCAATAGCACTAACAAACCTCCCTGCAAGGATATTCGTCCCCCTGTAATTCAGGTGTAACCCGTTTCACTTGTATAGGTCCCACCTGCCCCAGAAGAGGTCCCAATGATCCTGAAATCTGAAGCCCTACCTCCTACACTAGTTCCTCAGACACGTGTTCATCTTCCAGAGACCACCAAAGAAACACAGATTGTTACCTGTGCACTAAATCTGTTTTTTATTTTATTTCCCACATACCATCACCTACTCCTAATATCTAACACAAATATACACACTAGATGTGATTTCTAATGGTCACTAACCTACTAACTCGCTCGGATTTTAAGATGTGCGGTAGGTTAGTTGGGGGAAATCTTTTAAACCAGAGATTAAAAGTGACTAGTGGGGTACCGCAAGGCTCAGTGCTGGGTCCCCAGTTGTTTACAATATATATTAATGATTTTGACGAAGGAATTAATTGCAGCATCTGTAAATTTGCGGATGACACGAAGCTGGGCGGCGGTGTTAGCTTTGAGGAGGATGCTAAGAGGATGCAGGGTGACTTGGATAGGTTAGGTGAGTGGGCAAATTCATGGCAGATGCAATTCAATGTGGATAAATGTGAGGTTATCCACTTTGATTGCAAGAACAGGAAAACAGATTATTATCTGAACGGTGGCCGATTAGGAAAAGGGGAAATGCAACAAGACCTGGGTGTCATTGTACACCAGTCATTGAAGGTGGGCATGCAGGTACAGCAGGTGGTGAAAAAGGCAAATGGTATGTTGGCATTCACAGCAAAGGATTTGAGAACAGGAGCAGGGAGGTTCTACTGCAGTTGTACAAAACCTTACTGAGACCGCACCTAAAATATTGTGTGCAGTTTTGGTCCCCTAATCTGAGGAAAGACATTTTTGCCATAGAGGGAGTACAGAGAAGGTTCACCAGATTGATTCCTGGGATGGCAGGACTTTCATACGAAGAAAGCTTGGATCGACTAGGCTTATAATCACTGGAATTTAGAAGATTGAGGGGGGATCTTATTGAAACGTATAAAATTCTAAAGGGATTGGACAGGGTAGATACAGGAAGATTGTTTCCGATGCTCGGGAATCCAGAACGAGGGGTCACAGTTTAAGGATAAAGGGGAAGTCTTTTAGGACCGAGATGAGGAAAAACTTCTTCACACAGAGAGTGGTGAATCTGTGGAATTCTCTGCCACAGGAAACAGTTGAGGCCGGTTCATTGGCGATATTTAAGAGGAAGTTAGATATGGCCCTTGTGGCTAAAGGGATTGGGGGTATGGAGAGAAAGCGGGTACAGGGATCTGAGTTGGATGATCAGCCATGATCATACTGAATGGCGGTGCAGGCTCGAAGGGCCGAACGGCCTACTCCTGCACCTATTTTCTATGTTTCTATGTTTCTAAAGGCACGTCGTTAGAGCTGGCATGTAATGGAAGCCCTGGACGAGAACATTCAAAACTTACAAAGAACAATTATTCTACAAACGCTTTCAATTCAAAGCTAAAAATCTAACTAAACCCTTGGTCGAATAAGTGAACAGTTGGCACGCAAACGTTCGATCAGCATTGGAAGCGCAGATGTGACGTCATGGTCTATATAAGGTAAACCATTACTCCAGAAGCAAATCTGGATTAATTTAAAATTTTATTACTTGTTAAATTATTTGTGGTAATATTATTTATTCTGTTGTTAAATACCTCATTCTTAATCTTTGCTTCCAAGCAAATATTACTCACCTTATCCTTGATTGGTCCCAACCTCTCTCTCGTTATCCTTTTATTCTTATTGTATGTATAGAATGTCTTGTGTTTCACCTTAATCCTGCTTGCCAATATCGTTACCTGGCCCGAACTAGCTTTGCTAATTCCCTTCTTTACTTCTTTTCTGGCTTCCGTATGCTCATCATGTGATTCGTTTGATCCGGACTTCCGAAGCTTCACATAGTTTTTCTTTTATTTCTTGGCTAAAATTATCACGTCTGTGGATATCCAAGGTTCTGTTACATTTGTATCCCTGCCCTCCCTTCTAACAGCAGCGTATCTTTCCTGATCTGTACACAGTTGATCCTTAAACGCCATCCACATGTCTGATATGACCTTTCCAGAAAAGGATTTGCTAATTAACCGTCCTTACTTCTTGCCTAATGTTCTCGGAATGTGTCCTACAATTGAAAAATCTCCCTCAAGTACCACGCGTATCCTTATCTACAGCTAACAGACAAAATACTCTGCAGATGCTAGGGTCAAAGCAACACGCACAACACGCTGGAGGAATTCAGCAGTTCGGGCAGCATCCGTCGACGTTTCGGGCCTAGACCGTTCGTCAGTACGGAAGAGGGAGGGGCAGCGGCCCTATAAAGAAGGAGGCGGGAGGGTCGAAGGCGAAGACTGGTATGTGCCAAGGAGAATGATCAAGGGGTGGGTCAGGGGAAACAAGGAGGGGGCAGGCAGTAACGGTGAAGGGGGAATGTAAGGGGAAAGCACTATGGGTAGTAGAAGGAGGCGGAACCATGAGGGAGGTGATAGGCATCTGGAGGAGGAGGCAGAGTGAGACTGGAATGGGGGAAGGCAGGGGAGGGAATTACTGGAAGTTGGAGCATTCAATGTTCATGCTAAGGGGCTGGAGACTACCCAGACGGTACATGAGGGGTTGCTCCTCCGACATGAGTTCGGCCTCATCATGGCAGTTGAGGAGGCCATGCATGGACATATCGTAATGAGAATGTGAAGCAGAGTTGAAGTGGGTGGCATCCGGGTTATCCTGTCTATTGTGGCGGACGGAGCGGAGGTGCTTGATGAAGCGGTCCCAGAAACTGCGTTGGGTCTCACCGATGTAGAGGAGGCCGCACTGCGAGCACCATATGCAATGGATGACCCCATCAAACTCATAAGTGAAGTGTTGCCTCACCTGGTCTGGTAATTCCAGGGTGGCTGCAACATTATACCTGCCATTCCGCAGTTGTGCTACAGGTTCATCTGACGTGTACTGCACGCGCTCAAATGCAACATATTCTCTCTTGTATTCAGCCTTTTCGAATATGTTCGCCTTTTACGTTGCAAGTCATCCTGTTGACTGCAACTTTACCCTTTCAGCAGCCTCTCCGCACTACACATTGCCTCTGTTTGTAAAAAGTTACCTCATCTTCAGAAATATTTTCCGCCTTTCCTACAATACTTCTTGCATTGAAATAAATGCAGCTCCGTACCACGCTCTATCTTTTGGTTCCTAACTTTGTCTGAGGTCTTACCAACATCTGGCTCTGCAATCTCTCAACTAAATATTCTGGCACTCTGGTTCCCATCCATCTGCAACTCTCGTTTAAATCCTGTCGTGCAGCATTAATAAACCTTCCCGTATTAATCCTCTTCCTGTTCAGCTGCAAGCTGTCTTTTCTTTACAGGCCCTTCCTTCCTTGAAAGAGAGTAGGTAGAATGGTGGCAGGCCTGAAAAGCGTCTTAATCATAAGACCATGAGACATAGGAGTAGAATTACGCCATTCGGTTCATCCAGTCCACACCGTCATTTCATCATGGCTGATCCCTATTCTCCTTCTGAACCCTATTCTCCTGACTTCTCCCCACGCGTACTGCGTTATTTAACATAAGGCGCTGCAAGAATCTAACTTTTACCGAGAAAGGAATATTTTTTTCAGGATCGGGTCATTGACATTTCCCACCTGCGTTTCACCGATTAAAACTTCCAAGTCTACATTGCCAGTTTACCTCATCCCCGTCGCAAAGCCGAAGTCCTCGATGTTAATTTACTGTTTTATTGGCATCACATCTGGAGTTCAAGTTCTTGGACTGCAAGACAACTCTTTTCTCAGAAAACAATGAACAATTTATGAAAATCGAGAGATCCTTGTCATCTGATTTATTCTGGAATTATTTTTCTATTAAGCTTCAGGAAGCATTTTATTCCGTTTCCGAGTTCTTCTCTGAACTTCTTCTGTGTTATTCCGTAGATACAAGTATTAGTGGAGAAACTGAGAAATTGTAACATATGCCCGATCTGTTGATGGTTGTACACGGGAGTATTCAAGTACTTGTTTCCGTAATTGTAATTTTGCAGTTGCCAGTTTAGTGCATGAATGGCTTTGGGCACCCACAACAGGACGACGTTTGCTGATACAGCGAAGAGCAAACCAATCGACTTTCTCCTGTTCTCCATCTCATGATCATTTCCACCATTACTTCGAAGTCTCCTGCGAACTCTATTTGCCGCTATAATGTACCTAACTGTTAGAGCATTGAACAAAGAGATCAATAGAATAGGCAACAAAAATGTTACAAACGTACCGCCACGCTGATAGAGTTTCCAGTATGGAGAAGCCCAGAACTCTGCTTTCCCTCTGCAGTACCACGGCAGACTGCCGATTACAATGACAGGTTTATACGCAAAGTAAACCGGAAAGCTTTTCAAAATGCTCGCTCCAAACACGGCGAAAATAATTACAGCGGTCGTTCTCAGACAGCAGAATTTTCGTTTGAGATTCCGACAACAAATCGCTACAAGGCGATCAAAAGTGAAAGCGACGGTAAACCAAACGGAACAGTCGACGGAGACAATGTACAGGGCGTGTCTAAGAGCGCACACAGGAGTTAGAAGTAAAAAACTAACTGGAAAATACATATTATTAATCCGATGTAAAATAACATCTGTAACAAGGGCTGCTATGTCGGTTGTTGCCATGGCCACAAGGTAGAATGTGATGCACCTCGAAAGACCGCACCTTCCTCGAGAGAGGATCGCAATCGCAACCAAATTAACTGCGGAAATAAAACAGAAATTCACCAGTATCTCGCCAGAAAATGTACAGCAACATGTGAAAAGTGTATCTCGTCAAATTTTACTGCCATTTCACAGAACGTACAGAGTGACCATACTGATCGTTGTTTTTTTTTTCCTCTTTTAATTACATATACCCGTATTGGTGGATGCCCTTAATGCCTTGTTCAGTTGGTTCTTGCCCAGGCTCTTTCTGACTGTTCACGTACCTTCCTCCATCACCTCGCTCTGAAACGTGTTCCAGAACCAAACAAATCTTCTACTTCTTCTTAAGCCCAACACCCCAACTGGGGCATAGGCCACCAAGAGCCACACCCCAGATTCCTCTGTCATGTGTCGAACGTTGATAGCCCTGTGACCTCCGTCTTTTATACTCACGAATTCAGACGTCTTCAAGCCGAAGATCCTTCGCCTCCTACAGATGAGGTCCTTGGAGTTTCAACTGGCGTTTCTGTAACTCTGGATTTCTACGCTATCCTGTTGCCAAACTCGCCTCTATTCGCAGCTGACTTAAGGACGATCCATGGAAAAGTTCCAAGCACATTTGGTGTGAAAAGAAAAACTCACTGCACATCTAGCTAGACATTATGACAGTACTTTCATATTGGTAATATTGCTTACTTATACCGCAGCGCCGAAAACAATGGATACTAACCATCTATTGTATCTACGCTCTGAGATTTTGTATCCTCCTTCAAGTCACTCCTTAGCGTCCACGCTCAGCGAATGCAAACCCAGAGAATACAATAATTTATTCTGAATAAAATCCTCAAATAAATGCTTATTGATGAACATATTCTGCACTGTCTTCCTACAACGTCATATTCTTTACCATGTAACTACAAGTACTGTAATTAATTAAGAAGGGTATTTAAAGATTCAGTTGGTTTACTTGGCATGCGCCATTTGTACCCAAATACTGAATAAATGAGAATCATCTTCAGGCTGGCAACAGAAGAAAACACATTCACTTTGTAATAAACTTAGACAAACAAATTCAAGATTACCTACCGAGCACAATGTTACGTTAGAACCAGATAGCCTGCTTCTGGAGCTATTCTAAACGATGTGGTAGTTGTAACCAAAAATAATCATTGAATACAAACTGGTAATCACCGGCAAACTTGAGTAAGTCATAGATGAATACCGTCAATGCCTGTCTTAATCGTTGTTATTTGTTAAATATGAGAATATTAAGTGTTCGAAAAAATAATACAATTTTCAAAGCATTAAAATAAAACAAAACGGAGTCCAACGGTGTGTCGGTGATATTCGACAGAAAAGAGTAAATTAAGAATGATTTATTTAAATAATAATGAAAAAAAATATACATACGAACACGGATGAAGCTTTTCTAAATAAAAAAATAATGAAGTTGAGGAAGAACAATAGACATGAATGTGTTTCTGAATTATCGGAAGTGATACCAAGCAGGGCTCTGAAATTCTTCGACGCAATGAATTTTAAAATAACGGAAAAGAAAAAAAATCGACGTTCGGGGTTCAAGTTTCAAGATGGGATATTGATATTCTTCAGGATAAGGATGTAAATGATCCGATACAGCACAGAGAGAGAAAAAGCACAATAAGCATAAAGAACGCAATAAATTAAAAAAAACAATAAATATAACAAATATTAATTCACTCCTGTAAGGTACAACATACAAGTAACTGTTATGCACGGGGACTAACTGTATGCATATAGAGCGTCGGGGAAGTGTCAAAGAAGGTGCAAGTCAACCGAAGCAAATCAATAAAGAATAGTCGAAATGGTTGTCATAACGTGAAGAAATATCAGTTATATTAATATTTCGTGAAGAGAAGGCCGAAAAGGAACATGGCAACAGAAAATATAAATTGAAATGTAACCTGTTATGATGATATCCAGAGTTACAGAAATCTGAAATTGAGAATCCATTGTATACTATTTCAATGTTTCTAGGTATTATTTTCGAATTATGGAATTGACAAGAAGACACGTCACGATTTGTACATTGACTGAAGCAGTTCAGTAAGCATTTGCATCGCATTATCTTCTTCATGGTATTATCGAAACGGGGTAAGTCAAAGGTACATTAATTTGGATGGGTTGACAGCAAAGCATATTTGTATATCTAAAATAGTCTGTGATTATATCAAGACTTACAGAAAATAAATTTTCAACACGGATAATGAGAGGTAAACTTGAAATAAAAGCATTTGAAATAAAGATGTAAACGAATGCAAATAAAGCGTTAGGATGAGACGAGAGAAGAAAACAATAATCCAGCTGAGGTCCAGCCGATCTAGTAAAATATATATCAGCCTTTTATGCAGAATCACTGTCAAGGCTCAGTTAGACAAGAAATTATAAGGATCGGTTACGGAGTTCATGCAGGTCCTCAGAGAAAATGAATGATGGGAGAAATGAATTCGAATTTTCATTTTTCTTCCGGTCACAGGTGTTTACATTTTCAGTTATGAATCTACAGGAAAAAAAAAGTCGCAAACAAGAGAAAATCTGCAGATGCTGGAAATACAAAAAGCACACAAAATGCTGGAGTGACTCGGCAGACCTTGCAGTATCTATAAAAGAGAATACAGTCGTCTATTCGGCCAAGAACATTCATGAGGACTGAGGATTCCTCTGCTCGGAATGTCAACAGTACTCCTTTCCATAGATGCTACGAAGCCTGCTGAGTTCCTCCAGCGTTTTACGTGTGTTCCTTATGCGGGAAAAATCTGATTTTGTTTCATTGATGTATTATTTTTAACTTCCCACTCTTGTCTTCCACAGATAGCGCACTCTGTTTTTCTGCATTCAGAGAACACAATCTGAACTATATTTTAAGGGAAATAAAATATAAGCAGCGTTGCGCTTGCAGTCTTTCTTACACAGGGGTAGATTGTAGCATTCTATTAAAAGAACGAAATCTCGTAAACAAAAGCGGTTTTGATTAAACTAATCACAGGTGACTGCAAAACAAAGGAGCTAATGCATGTTCGTTGCATGCTGTATTCTCGCCCTTTCCCGGAGACCAGCTAAGGCTGAAGCGCTGAAAATATAGTTTTGACACTAGCAGAGATAACAAGCCATAGATAATCCAATGTTAAATTGAAGAGGTCCTGGTCATGTTGGCAATAGTTGTAAGTTGCGTCTTCTTCGCATATCGACGATCAAATGTAGACAGAAGTTTAAAACTAACTAAGGTATTAAATTAATCTTTTGCCACGGCGTCCACTTGTATAGCATGAAAAGAGAGGCAATCTTTTAGACTTGTTTACAGTTGGGATTCTTCGTACCTCTTTGGCAGAGAAATGTTGACTGAAGACATAGCCGAATTGTCTTTTCATGGAAGCGGGAAGGGTTCCGACAGATTTCTGACACAATCCGAAAATCTCAAATGAATTTGGTAACGTCATGGATGCAAACCAAAAAGTTGAGAGGAAAACAGTGGCTGCTTTAACGCGTGGACTGCACTCTGCCCAGTGAGAAAATGTTGTAAATATTCATCAGAGATTATTATCACAATGGTGGTTTGAATGGTGTATTCTGATGAATACAACAACGTCCCTATAGTTATGTCAACAATTAGGTAAATAGAAAACTGAAAGCGAAACTAATTTGCCAGACACTGAGGGAAGAGTGAAACACGGATAATTGTGTACAGACCAATGCGTAATCTTACCGGGGACACCGAAGACGGCAAGAACAGGGTAGTAAATGCGTTCTATCTGGTATATTACTGGATATCCCATTTCACGCGGTTATCTCTTACGCAAGTGATTCTTGGCAGAAAATGCTGAAAAAATCGAAATAAACCCAGTGTTATACTGCCACAATTCCTCCGGGAAATAGGTTGGGTGCAGGTAAATCCCAAGGGTGCATTCACTCGGCGTTAGTTAAACGGTTTATACACTAAAAATGGCATGCTTAAATTAGAATTGTTCCGACACTTGTTATTGTTGATCCAGTAGAATGCAGATATGGAAATATTTTGCTGAGAGAAGCATATTGATGTGAAAACATTGAAACAATGTCACTGCCACGAAGGAGAGGTGGTGTGTTAGGATTTTCTACTAATGCTCCTGTTTCTCCCACTTTCCAAAGACTATACAGATAATTGGTCATTGTAAGTTGTCTCAAAAATAAATATTTGACAGAGGGGGCAACCGGGTCTCTGGCACTGCGTCTGGTGCTGTGGCTCAGAGGAACAAAGAGATGAAAAGGACTGCAGTGCTGATAGGAAATTCCTGAGTCAGAGGAACAGAGCCGAAGTTCTGTGGACACGATAGATACCAGTGAATGGTACGTTGGCTCACTGGCGCCAGGATCAGAAATGGCTCGGATCCGGTCAATGGCGTTTTCAAAAAGCGAGAGTGAGCAACCAGAAGGCTTGAAACATATTGGCACCAGTGGCATAGGTGGACAAGCTGAGGAGATCCTGAAGTGAGAGGTTTTAGAGACCTACGTAGAAAGCTGAGAAACAGCACCTCCAGGGCAATCCTCGCTGGGCTGCTGCCAGTCCAGTGCCAGTGAGGGTAATATTAAGATGATTTGACAGGTGAATGCGTGGCTGAGAAACCAGTCCAGAGGGCAGGTTTTCAGATTTATAGATCATTGCGATCTCGTCTGGGAAAGGGTTGACCTATACAAAAGGGAGTGGTTACACCTGTACCTACGAGGTCCGATATTCTTTCGAGCAGAATGGCTAGAGTTGTTCAGGTGGGTTTAAACTAATTTGGCAGAGGTGTGGGAACCGGAGTGTTATTCGTGAAGATTAAATTCTTGGAATACAAAAGAGAAGCAACGTGTAGTAAGACTCCTAGCAAGGGGAGGCTGATGAAAGGGCAAAATTACTTTCAACATGATGAGTTTCAACTTAAAATCAGACAAAATCAAAAAAGGGGAATACAGGACCAAAGGTACTATATATATGAAAGTGCACAGTATACGTAATAAAATGAAAAATCATTAGAAAGAGGTAACATAGGTTCTGAAAGTGTTGGATAGATCTGTGGAACTGCAATGGCAAAAAGACAACTGAAGGTATTTATATCCAAGCCCCTAAACAGTATTAAGGATGCGGTCTACTAGTTACAACGGGAGGTAGAAAATGCATGACAAAAACATTATTGTAGTCATGTTGGTTTCAATATGCAAATCAGGTTGTTCCGTGTTTCGGGAGAGGGAGTTTCTAGAATGCCAACAAGATTGCTTTGTAGGTAAACTCGTGGTTGAGCCCACTGGGAAATCAGCTAGTCTGGACTAAGTGCAATGCAATGATCCAAAACTGATTAGAGCGTTTAAGTTAAAAGAACCCTTAGTGGAAAGTGGTCATACATAATAGAATTCACCCTAAAATTTGAGAAAGGGAAGCTACAGTCAGCTGTAAAAGAGGCATGAAAGAAAAAATGGCTAAAATTGATTAGAAACAAACACCAGTAAGAATATCGGCGTTGTGGCAACGGCTGGAATTTCTGGAAGCAATTTGGGAGGCTCAGGATATATACATCTCAAAGGGTAAGAAGTATTCTAAAGGCAAGATGACACAACAATTGCTTACAAGCCAACATAAAAGTCAAAGATAGGGCATATGCTTTGGCAAAAAAAGTAGTGGGAGTTAGGTTATTAGGAGGCTTTTAGATGCTAACAGAAGACAACTGCGAAAGTCATTGTGAAGTAGCGATGGAATACGAAAGTAAGCTAGCCAAAGACATCAAGGAGTGTACCAAAAGTTTCATCATATCCATAAAAGCTAAAACAAAGACGAGAGTGGATATCGGACCGCTGGAAAGTGATGCTGGAGCAGTAGTAATGACGTAACAAGAAAATGGCGGATTAACTGAATAAGTATTTTGCATCAGTCTTCACTATGGAAGGTACTGACAGTGTAGTGCAAGTTCCAGGTGTCAGGGATCCTAAAGTGTGTGTGTGTGTGTGAAGTTACAATTACTAGGCAGAAGTATTATGGGAAACTGATAGGTCCGAAGGTAGATAAGACAGCTGGACATGATGTTGTACATCCCTGGATTCTGAGCGAGGTGACTGAATAAATTGTGGAGGCATTGCTAATGATTCCGCAGGAATAATTCGATTCTGGAACAGCGCAGCAACACTGGAAAATTGCAAACTTCACACCACTTTTCAAGAAGGGAAGAGGTAGAAAATAGGAAATTGTGGGCCATTTCGTCTGAGCTCGTTATTAGAAAAATGTTTGAGTCGATTGTTAAGAAGTGGATTCAGTGTACCTGGGGGCACATAGTAAAACAGACCATAATCAGTGTGGTTATCTCAAAAAGAAATATTGCCTAACAAATTTGTTGGACTTTTTTTTAAATACATAACAAGCAGGATAGACAAAGGAGAAATGGTTGATGTTGTGTACTGGGATTTTCAGAAGACCATTGACGAGATGCCACTCATGGGACAGCTTAACGTTTTAAGAACCCATCGTGTTACAGAAAACGTTGTTACATGGGTAAAGCAGTGGCTGATTGGCAGGAGGCATAGAGTGGGAATACAGGATGACTTTTCTCTTTGGCTGCCGTTAGCTGGCGGATGCTCTACAACAGTTAATACTGGGACTGATTTTTTTTATGTTATATGTCAATGACTTGGATGATGAAATTGATGGTTTTGTCACAAAGTTTGTAAACGTTATGAAGATATGCGGAGGGGCAGGTAGTTTCGAGGAAATAGGGAAGCTACGGAAGGACTTTCACAGGTTAGTAGGCAAACAACTGGCAGAAGGAATAGAGTGTCGTGACAATTATAGTCATGCAACTTGATAGCTGAAAAGAAAGAGTTGAATATTTTCTAAATGGAGAGAAATACAAAATCGATAAGGTTGAAAGAGTGCTGAGAAGGTTTACACGGATGTTGCCGGGACTTGAGAAACTGAGTTACAGAGAAAGGTTGAATAGGTTAGGACTTTATTCCCTGGAGCGTAGAAGAATGAGGGGAGACTTGACAGCGGTATATAAAATTATGATTGGTATAGATAGAGTGAATGCAAGTAGGCTTTTTCCACTGAGGCTAGGGGAGAAAAAAAAACAGAGGAAATTGTTTAAAAGTGAAAGAGGAAGTTTAAAGGGAACATTGGGGAGCTTCTTCACACAGAGAGTGGTGGGAGTGTGGAATGAGCTGGCAGATGAAGTTCTACAGTTCGTAAATAAGGACACACTTTTAACATTTAAGAAAAACTTGGACAGGTACATGGATGAGAGGTGTATGGAGGGATATGGGCCATGTGCAGGTCAGTGGGACTAGGCAGAAAAATGGTTCGGCACAGCCAAGAAGGGCCAAAACGCCTGGTTCTGTACTCTAATGTTCTATGGTTCTATGATGAGTTATTGTTTGGCCACCGCATTAATGAATACAGTTTTAAGGCAGGAGATTGGAACTGAGAGGAAAAATTGAACCGCCATAATAAAATCAAGGAACAGACTTAATGGGTCAAATGGCCGAATTCTGTTCTTATATCTTATGGCCTGATGGTCTCGTGATTACGTTAGGTTGAAATCGGGTTTCCCAGCAAGGGCCTCCTCTGCGGTACATGGCTAAGTGAAATAAAATCAACAATACTTGGTCAAATCGAAGGTTTCTTCGATACTTTAGCGGATTCAGCGTGTTGTCTTAAACTTTGGCAAACATCTATAGATGCACATGGAGAGTATCCTCACTCTCTCAAGAAAATACCCCATCCCCTACCATTGAGACATCTACACGGGAGCTCCGCCACACGAAAGTAGCATCCATCATCAAAGACCATCACCATGCAGCTCTTCTCTTGCACGCTTCTGCCAACGGGAAGGAGTTCCCACTGAACCGCGTTCAGGAACCTGTCACCGTCAGGACAACCATGCAGTGGGTTCAGATTAGGAAAATGATGTCCTTGAGTGGCCCAGTCAGTATCCTGACCTTAATCAAATCGAATATCTCTGGCAAGACCTCAAGATAGCTGTTCATCGCCGCTACCCAATGACCACGATGTGTGTGTGTGTGTGTGTGTGTGTGTGTGTGTGTGTGTGTGTGTGTGTGTGTGTGTGTGTGTGTGTGTGTGTGTGTGTGTGTGTGTTTGTGATCCTATTTCGGCCACTGAGAATCGTGGAATGGAAATACAGCCTTTCCGGAGGCCACCGATGCACTCCAGCTGAGCGGCTGTTGCACCCGTAACTCTCCAACGTTTTACAGGAGGTCTCAGAAATCCACGGCATATTTATCGGTGAGCAGCTGATCCACTCAGTCCTCGAAACTTAACTTACTTCTGGTACTGAACATGTTGCATGAACACGCTACGTTGATAACCTTGATAAAGTGTACACAGCGGAACTACTTATCACGCAAAACAGACAGTATTTCTCAAATAATACCATAATCATTGAATCAAGAAAGGTAACCTAAGGGTAAAGAAAAAAAAAGAGCAGCCTGATTAATTTATGGAAAGGGAAGAGACATTCTGACGGATATTTGAAAATTAAAAGGTGAGAAAAGCTTGCTGTTAGAAATGGCACGCGTGTTGGAGATAAACTGGAAATCTCATTGAAATTGTTATGGTGATGTTAAGAATTCCTGAGAATCTTTGCCGACACGTAAGTAGAAGAAAATATATATATACGGAATATCGAGGAAGGTAAAATTACAGAACAGTGTCAATGTTAGCACTGACTTAACTAAAGCAATCAAAAACACAACTTCGGAACTCGCTCACTTCCACGGCCTCCAGGTGCATCCTCCCATCTTTATCTCTAATCGGTCATTCCTTCACTTCTGTCATCCCTTTGTTCTTCACATAATTGAAGAATGCCTTGGGGGCTTTCCTTTACCCTACTCGCCAAGGCCTTCTCATGCCCCCTTTTTACTCTCCTCAGCCGCTTCTTAAGCTCCTTTCTTGCTACCCTAAATTCCTCAATAGCCCCATCTGATCCTTGCTTCGTAAACCTCATGTATTCTGCCTTCTTCCACCTGCCTAGATATTACACCTCACTTCTCACCTTTGGTTTCTTCACCCTACCTTTCTTTATCTTCCTCGCCGGGACAAATTTATCCCTAACGTCCTGCAAGAGATCCCTAAACATCGACCACATGTTCATAGTACATTTCCCTGAAAAGCGTCATCCCAATTCACACCCGCAAGTTCTAGCCTTATAGCCTCATAATTTGCCCTTTTCCAATTAAAAATGTTCCTGTCCTTTCTGATTCTATCCTTTTCCATGATAATGCTAAAGGGTAGGGAGCGGTGATCACTCTCCCCCAGATGCTCACCCAATGAGAGATCTGTAATCTGACCCGGTTCGTTTCTAATACTAGATCTAGTATGGCATTCCCCCTAGTCGGCCTGTCAACATACTGTGACAGAAATCTGTCCTGGACGCACTTAACAGACTCTGCCCCGTCTAAACCATTGGAACTAATCAGGTGCTAATCAATATTAATGAAGTTAAAGTCACACATGATAACAACCCTGTTATTTTTGCACCCTTCCAAAATCAGCCTCCCAATCTGCTCCTCGGTATCTCTGCTGCTACCAGGGGGCCTATCGAATACTACCAATAGAGGAACTGTTCCCATCCTGTTCCTAACTTCTACCCCACTGACTCAAATGATGATCCTTTTACATTACCCACAATTTGTGTAGCTATAATAGTATCCCTGACCAGTAATGCCATCCCTCCTCCCGTTCCCCCCCACCCCCATCCCTTTTAAAGCACTGAAATCCAGGAATATTGAGAATCTATTCCTGCCCTGGTGTCCGCCACGTCTCTGTAATGGCCACTACATCATAATTCCATGTATGTATTCAAGCTCTCAGTTCATCACCTTTGTTCCTGATGCTTCTTGCATTGAAGTACACGCACGTTGGCCCTTCTACCTTACTACCTTTACACTCTTTATTCTGCTTCTCTTTCCTCAAAGCCTCTTTATGTGTTAGATCTGGCTTTACTCCATGCACTATACTTGCAGTTCTCGCATGACCTTTATTCTCCTTCACCTCACCTCACTATCTGCTCTAACACTCTGGTTCCCCTTCCCTGGAAAATCTAGTTTAGCACCCCCCCCCCCCCCCCCCCGGAGCAGCACTAGCCAAACTTCCCGCAAGGATATTAGTCCCACTCTAGTTCAGGTGCAACCCGTCCTGTCGGAATAGGTTCCACCTTCCCTGGAACAAGGCCCAATTCTCCAGAAATATGAAGCCCTCCCTCCTGCACCAACTCCTTAGCCACGTATTTAGCTGCATTATCTTCCTATTTCTAGCCTCGCTATCACGTGGCACGGGTATGGATCCTGAGATTGCGACCGTGGAGGTCCTGTCCTTCAACTTTGCACCTAACTCCTTACACTCTCTTTGCAGGACCTCCTCCTTCTTCCTATCCACTTCATTGTTCCCTACATGGACCACGATATCTGACTGCTCACCCACCCTCTTGAGAATACGGAGCACTTGATCCGAGATATCTCGGACCCTGGCACTAGGGAGGTAACAGACCATTCGCGATGCTCGATCTCTCCAACAGAACCTCTTACCTGTCCCCAAACTATCGAATACCCTATCACTACTGTTCTTCTCTTTTCCCATCTTCCCTTCTGAACTGGGAGTCCAGTCTCGGTATGACCACTGCAACTTGGGAGGTCGACCTCACCAACAGTATCCATAACGGTATACTTATTATTGATGGGAACGGACACAGGGGTGTTCTGCTCTTCCTGTCTATTCCCCTTCCATCTCCTGACAGTCACCCAGCTATCTGCCTGCTGACTTTTAGTGGTGACTATCTCCCTGAAACTCATATCCATTTCTGCCTCTTCCTCACGAATGATCCGAAGTTCATCCAGCTCCAGCTTCAGTTCCCTAACTCGGTTTGTCAGGAGCTGCAGCTGAATGCATCTTTTACAGGTCTGGTCCTCAGGGACAGTTATGCTTGCCCTGACTTCCCACATACCGCAACCGTAGCACCCGACTGCCCTAAATGTTGCTTGCATTACCTAATTCTACGTTAATTAGATTAATTAAAGGAGCTTACCCGGCCTTACCTCACTGAGAGGAAGCTCGTCCTCAGCCTCTGCTCGCCGAAGCCTCTCGAGCCAAAACCTTCCTCCTCCGTCGCCCGCTCCCCTAATCTGCTCGCTTTTCAAACTCTCGCGCTCACAGGCCGACTTTCATGCGCTTGCGCAATCCTGCCCCTTTCATACTGCCGAGTGATACCATAAACAGTTTCGTCAATGACGTTTATTTTCTTCCTTGCGAGCCAGTGAAACATCACTCATTGTATACTGACAAAGGGTATTAACTGAAAACTTTCAAAATACCTTTCCTGATGGTGGCCAACCTCTGTGCTTCTCCAGAAGATTTGTTGTTTTTCTTAATTACGGTATCTGCATCCATAGTTCAGTTCTATTGCACCGGGACTGAAATCTCCAAGTGTCTTTCAGTCAAGTTCACGATTACGCTAATTTATTTCTGTAAGTTACGTGTGTTCAGAATGGCTATAACTATTAACTGAATTGCTCCTGCTTATTTATCCTGTATTATTATATCCGGATGGTTATTATAAATTGTCTGATCTGTAATAACGAAAGGTCGCAATATAATTTGTGGCACTCTGACTCTAAAACTGGATAAGGTTTACATTTATACTTTGGTATGATCTCTCTTATGAGATTGTATTTTAAAGCAAGAATTTGGTGAGTGATTTTTGCTGTTTGATTCGGCCTTTGTAAGTATTTAGGTGGCCTTAAACTGCTACAGGATACTGCAAGATGTTGAATTGTTTCTGGATTTCCTTGCTATTTCCTACATTCATCATCTTGAATTTATTGATCATTTTATTGCTATTATGATCATTTTGTGTTCACCACCTAATCTTGTATTTCCACAAGGAACCTTTCTTTTTTTTCTGGAAAGAGAATGCGATCCAAGCGTTGACGTTTCCATATCGACATCGAGTCTTCTAAGATCTTGTGGATGTCTTCCATGGGGTGACATGCTCTTCCATTGGTTTACTGTTGCTTCAGTTTGGATAATTTCTTCATTTTTCTGAGTCCTGATCTTATGTAAATTTAGTGGTCTATACATCTCATCAGAATTGTATATGCTTGGGTGGTCTGCTGAATCCTGCTTTCTGTGATGAATATATATCCTCAGAAGTTCTATTTAACTGTTGTTTCAATGTCTGCTCTTCCTCTCACACCCCCCACCCACCTTCTGTCCGAGGTAGTGTTAATCTAAGCATCTAAGCGCATTCGAGTGTACATAATGTTTCCTGAAATTTGACACTTCTGTTCTTATTTTTCTTTGTAAGTCTTCCAGATCGGTTTGGACTATATTAGGCATCCGTTAGTCTCGATAGACCATGGATATGCACCATGGAAAGTTTCTTAGGCGCAGGCCTGGGAAGGGTTATAAGGGAGACCGGTAGTTGCCCATGCTGCAAGTCTCCCTTCTCCATGCCACCGATGTTGTCCAAGGGAAGGGCAATGGCCGATACAGCTTGGCACCGGTATCGTCGCAGAGCAATGTGTTGTTAAGTGCCTTGCTCTAGGACACAACACGCTGCCTTAGCTCGAACTAGCGTTCAGATCACTAGACCAACTCCTGAACCACTTGGCCACACGCCAACACTATGATATCATGCCAAACGAGCGCGATAATATAGGTGCAGCAAAAGTGCTCATTGCTTTTGTTATATTTTTACTAATCAGCTCTATTTTGCAGATTTTCTTCAGCCTTAAAGTAAACTCTGACAAGTTATTTTTTCCCATCATGCTACGATCTATTTTCTTGCCTTGATTATATCCCAGATACTTATATGTTTCATATCATCGATCGGTTGTGTTGTGTCCTGCCACTCGGTTTTGGATTCTGTTAGTTCTATTGCACCTTTACTTATACTTAATGCTCTGCATTTGGCCAGTCCGATGTTCATGTTTATATTTTTCGAAAATAGTTTTACTATTTGAATTAGTTCCTTTAGCTTTACTGATGAAGGAGCATATAATTTCAACCCATCCATGTGATCAGAATGCGTGCTGAAGTAAGGATCATTTCGGTTTTTTCCGGATTTGATACACAATTTTCCTCCGAATCAATAAATTAGAGAGCGTGTTCAAAACTATAGTGGACTTAGAGAGTTGTCTTAGAAAATGCTGCGGCTTATTTTAATAACGGTGATTGTTCCTTTTTGATGGATCTTTTGAAATTTCCGCTTTAGGTAAAAGATATTTTTCACCTTCTGCCAAAATTCATGCACTATTTCAGGATTCTTGAGGAAATTAATATTAATTGACAGGCTTGGATGAAGTCAAGTAAATTATTATACTAATAATTATGAATATAATTACTGCCAGTACATTTCTGGTTGTGTTTTTTTTATAATCTCTTTGAGCATATCTGTCTTCTTTAATTGGGTATGTGCATTCTTTTCCTTTCCGAATCCAGCCTGCTTCTTGAATGTGAATAATCTTGTTTGACCAGGTATCAGACCAATAATTCATTATCCCTGTGTTTGTTGTTGTTTTGATTTAAAAAGTTCTGTGGGCGAAAACGCACTGTTAATCAGAAATGTCAGGGAAGAATGGCCAGAATATTTCTAGCTAATATAAAGGCAACAGCGACTCAAGTAACAATGCGTTACAACAGTGGTGTACAGGAAAGCTTCTCTGAACGTACAATGTATTAAATCATAATGCAGATAGGTACTGAAGGAAACAAATTACGAACATACACTCAGTATCCAAATAATTGAATACCTGATACCATTGAGTGTATATTCATGGGGCAAATCGCCGCAGGAAAGGCTTACGGAACAGCACCGGGTATGCACTCCCGAGTAAATTTCGGTTCGATAACAGATGTCTGCAATGGTCTGACTTATCTAAATTCATTAAACAAATCGAAACTGTGGCTCTCCACAACCAATTGTTCAAGAGCTAGCAGGCACAACAGTGATGAGTTCAATAGATGATTAAAGGGAAAGAAAGGAAATAGGTTCCTTGTTACAGATTTATCGTATGAAAATCGCTACCTGATTGCTGTTAAGAAACGGAATTATTCTGGACTTTAAAACTGAGGTAGAATGGTCAAAGAAAATCTGTAAACAAACTACATATATGACACCATGTATGAACTTGAGATTCGCTTTCCTGCTGGTATATGCAGGGTATCCAAGAAACACAATAACATGAATGAAAGACCACACCCAACACGATGGACGGTCAACGAATGTGCAAAAAACGACAGGTTTCCACTACAGATAAATAAATACACAAATGAGCAAGCCAGCAAATATAGACAATAATACATGAATGGATAAATAAATAACTACAAACATAGATAGATAGATAGATAGATAGATAGATAGATAGATAGATAGATAGATAGATAGATAGATAGATAGATAGATAGATAGATAGATAGATAGATAGATAGATAGATAGACAGACAGATAGATAGATAGATCGATAGATAGCAAATCAAAGAGACCTCCTGATCGTAATCGTAATTCCATGGAAATAAGGGCACTTAAAGATGAAGGTTCCTCGTGATGAACCAGTAATTCTTAAGTGTGTCGCGATGGCTGTTGAGCAATAACCTTGATTTTATTAGTCTGCTTATTGTAAAGGAACCCTTAGGAGGCAGTGACCATAATATGATTGAAATCATGCGGCAATTTGAGAGGGAAAAGCATGTCACATATATCAGTTTCGGAGTAGACAAAAAGGAATTAATTGCAATACCCCAAGGCATGAGATAAGAGGTTTCCTAAGTGGACTGGGGGGGGGGGGGGGCACTGGCGGGGATGACGGCGAGACAGAGGTGGCTGAAGTTACTGGAAATATTTCACAAGACGTAGGGCAGATATTTCCCACAGCCGTAGAAGTTTTCAAATAGCAGGCCGAGGCAACAGTGACTGACAAGGGACGTTAAGGACTGCACACAAGCCCAGGAAAGGTCATATAAGGTAGCAAAAATGGGTGGGAAGGTAGGTGATTTGGAAGCTTTGAAAATCAATCTAAAGGCAACTAAAAAAGCTAAAATAAGGGAAAAGATGATATATGAGTGCCAAATAGCCGATAATATAAATCAAGTTTTTTTTCAGTTATATAAAGAATAAAAGGGAACTGAGAGTTGATATTCGACCACCGGAAGTGATGCTGGTGAGGTAGCAATCGGGAACAAAGAACTGGCAGATGAACTCAAAAAGTACTTTGCTTCAGTTTTTACTAGGCAAGACACTACCAATATTTTAGAGGGCCGAGATTGTCAGGGAACAGGAGGGAGTATTTTTGCTATTAAAAGCAAAACGTGCTTGGCAAACTGAATGACCTAAGGTGGCTAAAGCACCAGAACCAGGTGAACTACATTCTGGAGTTCTGAAAGAGGCTGCTAAAGCGATAATGCATGCATTAATCATGATCTTTCAAGAATCATTTGATTCTGGCATGGTCCCAAGAACTAGAAAATTGCGGATGTTTCTGGGACTACCCTTTAAAAAGGAAGGAAGACAAAAGAGACGAAGGGTCTCGGCCCGAAGCGTCGTCGGTATTTCTTCCTATAGATGCTGCCTGGCCTGCTGCGTTCCACCAGCATTTTGTGTGCAAACACAAAGTACACTGCAGATGCTGGAGTCAATTCAACACGGACAACAAGCTGAAGGAACTCAACAGATCGGGCAGCATCTGTGGAAACAAGTAGTCAACGTTTCGGGCCGAGAACCCGTCGTCACGACTGAAGAGATAGGGGGCAGGGGCCCTATACAGAAGGTGGGGGGTGGGGAGAGTGCGTAGAAGGAGTCTGGTAGGTGCCAGGTGAAAAACTAGTAATAGGAAAGATCATTTTGTGTGTGTTGCTTGAATTTCCAGCGTCTGCAGATTTCCTCGTGTTTGGGTCTCTGGACACACAGCCTACGGGAGGTAACCCGCTGCTCCCGATATTCCGTGTTCTTCGTCGTGAGGCCCTGAGAGCGGGTCCCATTCCGCAAAGAACCGAAGTCCCAATATAACACCAGGTCAGAGTCTTCCAAGGAACCTTGAAAAGGAAAAAAAAAGTGATATCGAATATAGAAATAGAGCTGTTTCCTAAGATGCAATCAAAGGAGTCCGCGTTTACCGTCAGCTCTTTACTCCGCCCTGGAAGAAGGAGTGGCAGTGGATGTCAGTTACTTGGAAGGCATTTGAGAAGGTGCCCCGCATGAGGCTGTTTAACAAGCTAAAATCTTGTGGTGTTACAGGAAATCTACTGACATTGATAGTGCAATGACTGACTGGCAGGGGGCAGCGAGTGGGAATAAAGGGGACCGTGTTGCGTTGGTTGCCAGTATCTAAAGGTGCGCCTCAGTAGTCAGTATTGGGACCGCTAATTTTCACATTGCTTTTCAGTGATTTAAATAATGGAATTGATGCCGTTGTGGCAGGGTTTCCGGATGATACGAAGATAGCTGGAGGAGTAGGTAGTGCTGATGAAGCAATGTGTTTGCAGCAGAACTTAAACAAATTGTAAGAATGGGCAATAAAAGTGGCAGAGGGAATAAAGTTTTCGGAAATGTATGATAATGCATTTTGATAAAAGGAAGAATATTGCAGACTAGTGTCTAAACAGTGAGGGAATTCAAACACCAGAGGTGCAGAGGGGCTTCGGAGACCTAGTGCAAGTCTGTCAGAGGGCCAATTCACAGGTCGAGCCTGTGGTAAAGAAAGCAAATGCAATATTAGCATGCACTTCAAGGGGAAGAAAATATAAAATGCTGAAACTTTGTAAGACACTTGTCAGACCGCACTTGGAGCATTGTTAACAGTTCTGAGTCCCTTATTTAAGAAAGGATGTATTGTCATTGCAGAGAGTACGGAGGAGGTTCACGAGAATGATTCATGGAAAGAAAGGGGTTAACATATGGAAAGCGTTTGGCAGCTTTGGGCCTATACTCACTGGAATTTTGAAGAATGCTTGGAAATCTCATTGAAACCTACCGAATGCTGAAAGGACTAGATAAGGTGGATGTGGAAAAGATGTTTCCTCTGGTGGGGGCATCGATAAATGGAGGGCACAGCCTCAAAGTTGAGGGTGAGATTTAGAACAAAAGTAAGGAGAATATTATTTCGCCAAAGAATGTTCCGTAGATATATTCAAAGCGGAAATTGATAGACCCTGATTCATCGGGGCATCAAGGGATATGGTGGGAGAGACAGTAAATGGGGAAAACTTTGAAAAATATTTATTTCTTCAAATATCTCCGGCTTAATTAACACAGAATAGAATGTGAGGCGTTCTCCATTGAAATTCTTTGTAAACCACAAACAATTGTGTTCTTGGATCAGTTCGAAATTTTGCACAATGTGTAAAAATACTTCAAATTAAATATCGTTCAGTGGCTTTTAGTTAATCTGCCTGAGGGAGAAGATAATTGGCTCCAAGTCCTTGCTCCTACTGTATAAGACGTCACTGATTCCGTGATTTGCAGTCAGTTGGAACGTTCTGTGAAACGAATCACGACTTCAGGTCAACAATGGGATATCCAGCGATTTACAACATTGTTAGAATTTACTATCCCGTACTTGCAGCGGTCGGTGTTCCTGGTAAGGTATTGGATCTCACTGAATTCAGTGAATAGAAATGCAAAAGAAAGCCATGCTATTATTTCGTTCTAAAATAGCTTTCATCATATTTCAGTGGCGTGAATCTATTTGAGAACTTGTGAAGTATCCATTACTTTTCATTATATTAATATGTGGCTCTCCCGGAATATACTGTAAATATACTTTCACAATTAACGCCGCTGAGTGCCAAAAATCTGTGCAATGTCTATAAAATATATTCTCCACCTTCCACACCACCACCACCACACACCACCACCGGGTAATTTTCATTTTCTTATTGTTTTGTAACTTTGAATCACAGTGGATTTAATTTGGCTTTTTAACATTGATCAGCGCAAATAAAAAACTATTTCCTGTCGAACTCAGAACAGATTTCTTCAAAGTGATCTAAATTAATTACACTAATCTCTTTCACTAATTTACAAAACCGGCCAAAAAGCGCTCTGGACTTACTTAAAACAAAACGTCATCCTCAAGCTTTCTGCTGTTTCCTTGACATCATGTCGTGGTGTAAGCATTGCATTACTCTGTCGATTGTGTTGTGTCGGTATGATCGCCAGCCTCATCCTATGCCGTAAGTGGAGACGAATTAGTGCCTGGTGGTCCAATCATGCAGTGCCATATTCCACGGTATTATTTTTCAACGTGAAACCGAACCAAGTTCAATAAGTAGGGAAGTAACTCTCTATTTTGTTATTCATTTCAGCTAATTTAACGGCGATCGTGATCCTATGCCGCGGAAAGTGTGGTCTCTCCAAATGCATCACTCGCTACCTGGTGGCCATGGCGGCAGCAGATTTGATGGTCCTTGCCCTTGCCGTTATTTTGGAGCAGATTAATTATATATACCTCTTTGCTGACTTCTTGCTAATAACTCCGGTTTGTGCTGTGGCACTTGTCCTGCGGGCCGCAAGTACGCAGTCTTCCGTTTGGTTCACGGTCGCTTTCACTTTCGATCGCTACGTCGCCATCTGCTGTCAAAATCTGCAAAAGCGATATTCCACAGAGAAAACAGCGTCTGTCGTGATACTAACAGTGGCCGCAGCAGTCTGCGCCAAGTGTATTACATTTTACTTTGCAGTGGATTCAGAGCGCTGCGTCCCCACGGCTGAATATCTTACGTCATCCGCGTGGAGGGCATACGAGTTATTTGACAGCATTACAACACCGTTATTACCGTTCGGTTTAATTCTGCTGTTTAATGCTTTAACCGCTAGACAGATTTTAGTGACAAATAGAGTCCGCCAGGGTCTTCGGGGCAGCAGTGAGAATCAAAAGGATTCTGAGGTGGAGAACCGGAGAAAGTCCATCATTTTGTTGTTCGCTCTGTCAGCCAATCTCATACTATTGTGGTTGCCCTATGTCGTACACTCCATGAACTGGCAAATGGTAAACTATTCCTATGCAGACAGGTATTTCAGCACACCGACATATGTTCTCCAACAGTTTGGGTTTATCTTGCAGATGCTCTGTACCTGCACCAATACGTGTATCTACGGGTTGACACAGAGGAAGTTCAGGGAAGAGCTGAAGAATGGAGTGAAATACCTCTTTACATTCACTGGGCAGTTCTGTATTTAAGCATAAAGGAAACCTTCATAACACTTAGTTGGAATACTTCTTTAACTTGTTGTTTCTAGATTTGACTTGCTAAGGACTATTCTTTCGGGTAAATGGAGCTCGAAAGCCTGGGACGGCAGTCCATCTAAGAGAGGGAAATCTCCGATTTCAAACTTCCGCTGCCTTGCTGCCATACCCACTCATGAGAAAGGCTTCGAGAGTAAACCCTGAGGACAAATCCGGATCTGCAGTCCCTAAGGCAGTCCGACTTTGCCCTCAACCCCGTTCTGGCAACTGCTGCGGCAACAATTGTGCCAAGCTGTATCGGCCCTTGCCCTTCCCTTGGATAACATCGGTGTCGTGCAGAGTGGAGACTTGCTGCATGAGCAACTGCTTGTCTTCCATATAACCTTGGCCAGGCCTGCGCCCTGGATACCAATCCAGGCGCAGATCCATGGTCTCGCGAGCCGAACGGATGCCAGCAAGGACTATTCTAGAGACGCTTAGTAGTATGGATTTCCGGGAATTTACTTAAATATCGCTGTATACGCCCAATTGTTTAATGCTACTGTATATTGAATTTGGGATGCTACAAGTTGCAAATAATACTGCTGGGACAATGAATACTTTGTTTACGTTCCATAGTCATTCAATTTCCTCTTTTCATTCAGCACATTTCTGCTATTTCCACTTGTTGGTTTCTGCATGTTGTACGTGTTGTTGTTATTATTGTTACTGTTATCATTATGCATTATTACTTCTACTGGCTGTGTGCAAAACAATGTGCAATCCGCATGGAATTGAAGTATACATTGTAGTCTGATGTGAACGACAGACAGATCTTTGAAATCGATATGGAATATTTGATTCACATATTTTACTTAGTCCACACAAAAATCTTCGAGACGTACAGAAAAGAAAAACTTTGGGACCTATCATAGCAAGCACCATGATAGAAAGTAACGCACTCAAATTCTGGAGGAACCAGCAGGCCATGCAGCATCTATGGAATACCCGGCCCTCCCCTCACTTCAGACTGTAGCAGCTGTCTTCAGATGCAGATTTTCTCGAGTTTATGATAAAGAGTATACGGCTGAATTTTATCGTTCCAGGACGTTAGAGAAACAGTGTGGCTATGAGAAATAGTTTCTTCCCCGGTGTTTTCCTCCTGATGATTATACCTTCAGAATGTATTCGTGGCCGAGAGGTGTCAAGCTTTATTGAAGAGGTTTTTATTTGTCGTTGCCTGGAGCAACAATTAGGATGCGAGGGCTGCAATTATTATTGGTATTTTTATTCAGATTAGGTTTATTGCCAGTTAGACACCACAAATGCAATGGAGTTAGAAAATGAGACAACGTTCCCTCAGAATGATATCACAAAAGCATATGACAAAACAGACTACACCAAAAAACCCTCGTAACGTTTGGCAATCCCCAATCCAGAGTCCAGAGAGGCTGCTGCGTATTAATATCGCGCTACCGTCTAGCGTGTTCCCCGGAAAGGAGCTCCAAAACCACCGGACAAAAACAAGACCAAAACCTAAAGCTACAAGACCTGCACAAAACCACATAATTACAACATATAGTTACAACACTGCAAACAATAGCATTATTGATTTTAAAAAAAGACTATGGGCACAGTAAAAATAGTCCAAGATGTTAAAGGACTGTAAGTTTAAAAGAAATCACCACAGTTTCCACAAGTCCCCAGGGTCCCGACAGACTCGCCATCCACGCCCCGCTATGGAATTCCAAGGCGCCGCCCGACTCAGCCTCGCAGACGCAGTGCACAATGGAAGCTCCGTCGAAACCAGCCTTGCAGACGCAGCACATACCGAAAGCGACCTGAGTCCAGTCGAAAGGACTCCGAGTCCGTCGAACCTCCGAGCCGACAACCCTCCCCTCCGGCACAGCTTCTCCGAGCACCATCCTCTGCCGAGCGTATTAAACGCCCCTGCCAACGGCCACCGGCAACGCGACCCCTAGGACTAGAGGCCTGTTCTTCCCAGCAGAGTCCCTGACCTGTTATTACCTGTTTTATGAAACAAATTCCTTAAACATGCTGAGCAGAGAAGTATTCTATAGTTTCGACAGTTTGTTGTGGCAGGAGATTGAACCAGAGACGCATATGCACAAATGACTAACTACACCCTGACACAGCAAGAGTATTCTGCATGAGTTATGTAGTGTGTGTCTGCTTCGAAGTAGAAGCCGAAGATGTTGACATATCGGACATCGGAGGTAGTCTATTTCAATCCGATAATGAAGCCTCCTTCTCTATATAATTTCATCATCGTTCCTCGATGGCATTAGGGCCTCTATTGGAGAATTCTCATCATCCTTTTCATGTTTTCATGTTTTTAGACCTCCCTAGCGGGGAGGTATTCTAAGCTTCTGGGCAGAGTTTAAACTAGAATTGTTGGTGGTTGGGAATCGAACTGAAGAGACTGAGCAAGAGGAGTTTAGCTCACAAATAGAAAAAGCTTTTAGACAGTGCGGGAGGGAGGATAGGCAAGTGATAGAGAAGGGACGCGCTCAGACCGAAGGCTTGAGGTGTGTCTATTTTAATGCAAGGAGTGTTGTGAACAAAGTGCTTGAGCTCAGAGCGTGGATCAATACTCGGAGATATATGTGCTGGCCATTACAGAGACTTGGATGGTTCGGGGACAGGATTGGTTACTTCAAGTGTTGGGTTTTAGATGTTTCAGAAAAGACAGAGAAGGAAGCAAAAGAGGTGGGGGTGTGACACTGTTGATCAGAGATAGTATCACAGCTGCGGAAAAGGTGGACGCCGTGGGGTGATTGTCTACGAAGTCTCTGTGCGTGGAAATTGGAAACAAGAAGCTTTACTGGGTGTGTTTTATAGGCCGCCTAATAGTAACCGGTAAGTCGAGGAGCAGATAGGGAAACAGATCCTGGAAAGGTGTAATAATAACAGAGTTTTCGTGATAGATTTTCATTTCCCAAATATCGATTGGTCTCTCCCTAGAGCTAGGGGTTTAGATGGGGTGGAGTTTGTTAACTCTGTTGAGTAAGGTTCCTTGACACAGTATGTAGATACGCCTACAAAAGGAGAGGCTGTACTTGATTTGGTGTTGGGAAATGAACCTGATCAGGTGACAGATCTCTCAGTTTGAAAGCATTTTGGAGATAGTGAACATACTTCTATTTCCTTTACAATAGCTTTGTAGAGAGATAGGAACAAACAAGTTAGAAAAGCGTTTAATTGGAGTAAGGGGAATTATGATATTATCAGACAGGAAATTGGAGACTTGAATTGGAAACGGATGTTTTCAGGGAAAAGTAAGGAAGAAATGTGGCAACTATTCAGGGGATATTTGTGTAGAGCTCTGTATAGGTATGTTCCAATGAGACAAGGAAGTTATGTTAGGGTACAAGATAGATAGATAGATAGATAGATAGATAGATAGATAGATAGATAGATAGATAGATAGATAGATACTTTATTCATCCCCATGGGGAAATTCAACTTTTTTTCCAATGTCCCATACACTTGTTGTAGCAAAACTAATTACATACAATACTTAACTCAGTAAAAAATATGGTATGCATCTAAATCACTATCTCAAAAAGTATTAATAATAGCTTTAAAAAAGTTCTTAAGTCCTGGCGGTTGAATTGTAAAGCCTAATGGCATTGGGGAGTATTGACCTCTTCATCCTGTCTGAGGAGCATTGCATCGATAGTAACCTGTCGCTGAAACTGCTTCTCTGTCTCTGGATGGTGCTATGTAGAGGATGTTCAGAGTTTTCCATAATTGACCGTAGCCTACGCAGCGCCCTTCGCTCAGCTACCGATGTTAAACTCTCCAGTACTTTGCCCACGACAGAGTCCGCCTTCCTTACCAGCTTATTAAGACGTGAGGCGTCCCTCTTCTTAATGCTTCCTCCCCAATACGCCACCACAAAGAAGAGGGCGCTCTCCACAACTGACCTATAGAACATCTTCAGCATCTCACTACAGACATTGAATGACGCCAACGTTCTAAGGAAGTACAGTCGACTCTGTGCCTTCCTGCACAAGGCATCTGTGTTAGCAGTCCAGTCTAGCTTCTCGTCTAACTGTACTCCCAGATACTTGTAGGTCTTAACCTGCTCCACACATTATCCATTAATGATCACTGGCTCCATATGAGGCCTAGATCTCCTAAAGTCCACCACCATCTCCTTGGTCTTGGTGATATTGAGACGCAGGTAGTTTGAGTTGCACCATATCACAAAGTCCTGTATCAGTTTCCTATACTCCTCCTCCTGTCCATTCCTGACACACCCCACTATGGCCGTGTCATCAGCGAACTTCTGCACATGGCAGGACTCCGAGTTATATTGGAAGTCTGATGTGTACAGGGTGAACAGGACCGGAGAGAGTACGGTTCCCTGCGGCGCTCCTGTGCTGCTGACCACTGTGTCAGACCTACAGTCTCCCAACCGCACATAATGAGGTCTATCTGTCAAGTAGTCCACTATCCAATCCACCATGTGAGAGTCTACTCCCATCTCCGTTAGTTTGTGCCTTAAGATCTTGGGCTGGATGGTGTTAAAGGCACTAGAGAAGTCAAGGAATGTAATCCTCACAGCACAACTGACCCCCTCTAGGTGAGAGAGTGATTTGTGCAGCAAATTCGTGATAGCATCCTCCACTCCCACCTTCTCCTTATACGCAAACTGAAGAGGATCCTGGGCGTGCCTGGTTTGTGGCCTCAGATTCTGTATTATCAGCCGCTCCATGGTCTTCATCACGTGCGACGTCAAGGCAACAGGTCTGAAGTCATTCAACTCCTTTGGTTGTGGTTTCTTCGGTACCGGGACAATACAGGATGTTTTCCACTGTCTGGGTACTCTTCTCTGCTGCAGGCTCATGTTGAAGATGCGCTGTAGTGGTTCTCCCAGCTCAGTCGCACAGGCCCTCAGTAATCGTGGGGAAACTCCATCCGGTCCAGCCGCCTTGCTGGTACAGATTTTCCTCAGTTGACCTTCCACCTGTGCAGCCGTAATCCTGGGCGTGGGCAAGGTCTCCTGTGAGTGGCTATTTTCCTGTGAGGGAAGTAAGCCTGGTGTGGATTTCTGCGGTGAGGATGAGATTGTGCTGTCGAACCTGTTGAAGAAGTTGTTCAGCTGGTTCGCTTTCTCCCCATCTCCACTTATGTTTGCCCCCCCGCTTTGCACCGCATCCAGTGATGATCTTCATCCCATCCCACACCTCCTTCATGCTTTTTTTCTGCAGCTTTTGTTCTAGCTTCCTCCTATACTGCTCCTTTGCCCCTCTTATCTGTACTCTGAGTTCCTTCTGAACTCTTTTAAGCTCCAACCGATCACCATCTTTAAAGGCCCTCTTCTTCTGGTTTAGGAGGCCTTTGATGTGACTAGTGATCCAGGGCTTATTATTGGGATAGCAGCGAACAGTTCTAACAGGGACAACGGCATCCACACAAAAGTTAATATAGTCCGTTGTGCATTCAGTGACCTCCTCAACGCCCCCACAGAGCCCCCCTTGCAGTACATCCCAGTTAGTAGTACCGAAGCAGTCTCTCAGCTTCAGTAGTCCACTTCCTAAAAGAGCGTGTGGTAGTGGGATGCCTCATCACAATTGATTTATATCTGGGCTGTAACAAAACCAGGTTGTGATCAGCTTTCCCCAATGAAGGCAGTGGGGATGCACTATATGCCTCCTCTACGTTTGCATACAGTAGGTCAATAGTCCTATTACCCCTGGTGTAGCAATCCACGTACTGGGAGAAAGCAGGTAGTTTCTTGTCCAAAGTCACATGGTTGAAGTCCCCTGTAATTATCACCAGTGCCTCAGGGTGCTGTGTCTGAAGCCTAGCAACAGCGGAGCTGATGACGTCACACGCTACCGTTGCGTCGGCACGCGGCGGGACATACACATTCACCACAACGACGCTTGCGAATTCTCGAGGCAGGTAATATGGCCTCATACTCACGGCGATCAGCTCAATATCTCTTTCACAAACGGAGATCTTTGTACTCACATGCCCGGGGTTACACCATCATACGTTAATGTAGACAGTGAGTCCCCCTCCTTTCTTCTTCCCACACTTTTTGGCATCTCTGTCAAATCTTACCGTGGTGTACAAAGTCTGTAATAAATATAGTCTAGTCTAGTCTAGTAGTTCAATTCAAAATCAAGGGTACATTACTTTGTGGATCCAGAACTGGTTTGCCTACAGAACGCAAAGAGTGGTTGCAGATGGGTCACATTCTGCATGGAGGTCGGTCACCAGTGGAGTGCCTCAGGGATCTGGTCTGGGACGCTTACTGTTCGTGGTTTTCATAAATGACCTGGATGAGGAAGGGGAGGGATGGGTTAGTAAGTTGGCTGATGACACAAAGGTTGGAGGAGTTGTGGATAGTGTGGAGGGCTTTCAGAGGTTACAGCGGGACATTGATAGGATACAAAACTGGGCTGAGAATGGCAGATGGAGTTCAACCCAGATAAGTGCGAAATCGTTCATTTTGGTAGGTCAAATATGATGGCAGAATATAGTATTAATGGTAAGACTTTTGACAGTGTGGAGGATCAGAAGGATCTTGGGCTCTGAGTCCATAGGACGCTCAAAGCAGCTGCGCAGGTTGACTCTGTGGTTAAAAGCATAGGCCTTCATCAATCGTGAAACTGAATTTAGGAGCCGAGAGGTAATATTGCAGCTATATCGGAACCTAGTCAGACCCCACTTGGAGTACAGTGCTCAGTTCTGGTCGCCTCCGTACAGGAAGGATGTGGAAGCAATAGAAAGGGTACGGAGATTTACCAGGTTATTACCTCGATTGGGGAGGATGCCTTATGAGAACAGATTGAGTGAACTCGGCCTTTTCTCCTTGGAGAGGAGGAGAATGAGAGGAGACATGATAGAGGTATACAAGATATTAAGAAGTATAGATAGAGTGGATAGCCAGCGCCTCTTCCCCAGGACACCACTGCTCAATACAAGAGGAAATGGCTTTAAGGTAAGGGGAGGAAAGTTCAAGGAGGATATTAGAGGAAGGTTTTTTTTATCCAGAGGGTGGTTTGTGTGTAGAAAGCACTGCAGTAGGCAGTGGTGGAGGCAGATACACTAGTGAAATTTAAGAGACTGCTAGACCGGTATATGGCGTAATTTAAGGTGGAGGGTTATATGGGTTATAGAAACATAGAAAATAGGTGCTGGAGTAGGCCATTCGGCCTTTCGAGCCTGCACCGCCATTCGGTATGATCATGGCTGATCATCCAACTCAGAACCCTGTACCTGCTTTCTCTCCCTACCCCCGATCCCTTTAGCCACAAGGTCCATATCTAACTCCTTCTTAAATACAGCCATTGAACTGGCATCAACAGTTTCATCTGGAAGAGAATTCCACAGATTCACTACTCTCTGTGTGAAGATGTTTTTCCTCATACTGGTCCTAAAAGGCTTCCCATTTATCCTTAAACGTGACCGCTCTCTGGACTTCCCCAACATCGGGAAGCATCTTCCTGCATCGAGCCTGTCCAATCCCTTTAGAATTTTATACGTTTCAATAACATCCCCCCCCCCCAAACTTCTAAATTCCAGCGAGTATAAGCCTAGTCGTTCTAGTCTTTCTTCATATGAAAGTTCTGCCATCTCAGGAATCAATCTGGTGAGCCTTCTTTGTACTCCCTCTATGGCAGGAATTAGGGGACCAAAACTGCACACAATACTCCAGGTGTAGTGTCATCAAGGCTCCAGGTGTAGTGTACAACTGCAGTAGAACCTCCCTGCTCCTGTACGCGAATCCTCTTGCTATGAATGGCAACATACCATTCGACTTTTTCAACAACTGTTTTACCTGCATTGCCACTTCCAATGACCGGTGCACAATGACACCCAGGTCTCGTTGCACCAACCCATTTCCGAATCGGCCACCATTCAGATAATAATCAGTTTTCCTGTTCTTGCCACCAAAGTGGATAACCTCACATTTATCCACATTAAGTTGAATCTGCCATTAATTTGGCCACTCACCTAACCTACCCAAGTCACCCTGCATCGTCTTAGCATCCTCCTCACAGCTAACACTGCGTCCCAACTTCGTGTCATCCGCAAACTTGGAGATGCTGCTTTTGATTCCCTCGACTAGATCATTAATATATATTGTAAACAACTGGGGTCCCAGCACTGAGACTTACGGTACCCTACTAGTCACTGCCTGCTATTCTGAAAAGGTCCTGTTTATTCCCACTCGTTGCTTCCTGTCTGCCAAACAGTTCTCTATCCACTTCTATGCCATACCCCCAATACCGTGTGCTTTAAGTTTGCACACTAATCTCTTGTGTGGGAACTTGTCAAAAGCCTTTTGAAAATCCAAATGTACCATATCCACTGGTTCTCCCCTATCTACTCCACTAGTTACATCCTCAAAAAATTCTATAAGATTCGTCAGACAAGATTTTCCTTTCACAAATCCATGCTGACTTCGTCCGATAATTTCACCGCTTTCCAAATGTGCTGTTATCACATCTTTGATAACTGACTCTAGCATTTTCCCCACCACCGATATCAGGCTAACCGGTCTATAATTCCCCGGTTTCTCTCTCCCTCCTTTTTTTTAAAAAAGTGGGGTTACATTAGCCACCCTCCAATACTCAGGAACTAATCCAGAATCTAAAGGGTTTAGAAAATTTTCACTAATGTATCCATTATTTCTTGGGCTACTTCCTTAAGCACTCTGGGATGCAGACCATCTGGCCCTGGGGATTTATTTGTCTTTCATCCCTTCAATTTACCTAACACAACTTCCCTACTAACATGTATTTCCCTCAGTTTCTCCATCTCACTAGACCCGCGGTCTCCTACTATTTCCGAAAGATTATTTTTGTCCTCCTTAGTGAAGACAGAACCAAAGTAGCTATTTAATTGGTGTGCCATCTCCTTGTTCCCCATGATCAATTCACCTGTTTCTGACTGTAAGGGGCCTACATTTGTCTTAACCAATCTTTTTCTTTTCACATATCTATAAAAGCTTTTACAGTCAGTTGTTATGTTCCCTGCCAGCTTTCTCTCATAATCTTTTTTCCCTTTCCTAATTAAACCCTTTGTCCTCCTCTGCTGGACTCTGAATTTCTCCCAGTCCTCAGAGGTGCCGCTTTTTCTGGCTAATTTGTATGTTTCTTCTTCGGAATTGATACTATCCCTAATTTCCCTTGTCAGCCACGGGTGCACTCCTTCCATGGTTTATTCTTTTGCCAAACTGCGACGAACAATTGTTGTAGTTCAGCCATGCGATCTTTAAATGCTTGCCATTGCATATCCACAGTCAACCCTTTAAGTATCATTTGCCAGTCTATCTTAGCTAATTCACGTCTCATACCTTCAAAGTTACCCTTCTTTAAGTTCAGAACCTTTGTTTCTGAATTAACTATGTCACTCTCCATCTTCATGAAGAATTCCACCATATTATAATCACTCATACCCAAGTGGCCTCGCACGACAAGATTGCTAACTAACCCTTCCACATTGCTCAATACCAAGTCTAGAATGGCCTGCCCTCTAGTTGGTTCCACGACATGTTGGTTCGGAAAACCATCCCGCATACATTCCAATAAATCCTCTTCCTCAGCACCCTTACCAATTTGGTTCACCCAATCTATATGTAGATTGAAGTCACCCATTATAACTGCTGTTCCTTTAATGCACGCATTTCTAATTTCCTGTTTAATGCCATCCCCAACCTCACTACTACTGTTAGGTGGCCTGTACAGAACTCCCACAAGCGTTTTCTGCCCCTTAGTGGTATGCAGCTCTACCCATATCGATTCCACATCCTCCAAGCAAATGTCCTTCATTTCTATTGCGTTAAACTCCTCTCTAACCAGCAACGCTACCGCACCTCCTTTTCTTTCCTGTCTATCCCTCCTGAATATTGAATATCCCTGGATGTTGAGCTCACAACCTTGGTCACCCTGGAGCCATGTCTCTGTGATCCCAGCTATATCATATTCATTAATAATTATCTGCACATTCAATTCATCCACCTGGTTACGAATGTTCCTTGCATTGACACACAAAGACTTCAGGCTTGTTTTTACAACACTCTTAGCCCTTATACAATTATGTTGAAAAGTGTCCCTTTTTGATTTTTGCACTGGATTTGCCTGCCTGTCACTTTTACTTTTCACCTTACTACTTTTTGCTACTACCCTCATTTTACATCCCTCTGTCTCTCTGCACTTGTTCCCTTCCCCCTACCACATTAGTTTAAATCCCCCTGAACAACAGTAGCAAACGCTCGCCCTAGGACATTAAAGGTCGGCACAACATTGTGGGCCGAATAGACTGTACTGTGCTGTATTGTTCTTTGTTCTTTGTTCTGTATAACAAATGAAAACATGAAATAGTGGAAATTCACAACAGTATTGTGACTCCAGGAAGGAGCTGGTTCGTTAACCTATTTCTAATCATAACTCTTTCTTGATCAGATCATTTCCTCTCCATTTCACCTTCGCCTATCGCTATTTAGACCGATCTTCATACAACTGCTCGCAGTCACCCTCTGCCAGCTCCCAGCTTGTGAAATTGAAACTGGCCTTCCCGCAATATAGGGCGCTTAATTCTGTGCACAACCAACCTCCACTCCAAGTTTCACTGTTAAAGACATTGTCTGCCCAGTGATCTCCCCGACAGTTCAATCATGTGCCATCTAATTTAATTAAGTCCAATATGTATATTTTGGAATAAAAATAGCTTTCGTCGATGCAACATAAAATTTTTGGCCTCTCGGTGCCTTCCCTACTAAAGTAGTCCCAGTTAACATTAGTGAGTCAAAATTCAATACCAAGCTCAGCATATTACTCAGTTTTCCATAGCATATAATTGTTTCTGCGACCATTGAAATTGTGAATATCACCGTTTTATTTTATTTTATTAGGAGTTACAACGCGGAACAGGCGCCTCACGCATTTTTAGCAGCGCGGCTCAGCGACCACCAGTGTTAAACCAAGCCTAATCACGGGATAATTAACAATGAGCAACGAACTTACTAACTGGTATTTAGGAGGAAACAGGAGCACCCGGAGAAAGCCCATGTATTCCGAAGGGGAGAGCGTACAGACCCGTTACAACCTTCAGAACCGAGCTTCTAACTCCGACGCCCAGAGCTGTAATAGCGTCGACCTACCCGTTACCTTGACGCACATAACAAGTGATCAGGGGCGTTGATACAAGGAAACCTTTCCCAGTTACAAACTGACCTGAAACTACAGGGTATCGGAAAAATTGTTACTTCACGAAGAGGGCGTTTGGACTCTGGAAACTACCAAATACGAGGCATGTACTCACGTAATGTTTCAGAAGTACAAGCGGGGGGGGGGGGGCGGACGACGTCACGTCATGACGTATGATCGGGACGTGGAAATCCAGCTCTCCCTTAAAAAACTAATAAATTAATGTTTAAGTGAAGAAAAGTTAGTAAATCTTTTCTAAAAACTACGTCTAATCTACTCAGGATTTTCCTTAGATATGCCTCCTAAACAGACAAAGAAGAAAACTTCTACTTTGAAGATAGTACAAGCTGAGCCGGCCACCATGAAGAAGTCTCGGACTCAAGTGCATCTTACCTCCGGCGATACAGAACAGAAATCGGCGGCAACATCAACAGTCTCGAAGAAGAAACAACAGGAACTGCGCGTGCGCGCAGGAAAGGGCATGCGCAAACATGAGCAATTTGAACTACAAATCCCAGCTACGATTGGAAGTGGAAGTGAAAATGAACCCGAGGTGGATTCGGATTCGGATTCTCTGGAACATACAGATGAAGATGAGGAGGTAAAAGAAGAACAAAAGGAAGAGGTTGGAGGTGGAAGATATTCTGGGGACATAAGAGAAGCTTTGGCGCAAATAATGCATGAAAGAAAAACATTAAAAATAATAAAAGAAGATATTAAAAATGTGAAGATTATGTTTGATAAAATGGTGAAAAAACAGGAAGAAATGGACAAGAAAGATAAAAAGCTGGAAGAAATAACGGAAGACACTATTGAGAGAGTGAATAAAATCAAAGAAAATATTCTTGCCTGGACATCAAAAAGAAAACGACTGTTGGAAAAAATAGACGTGCTTGAAAATTTTAGTAGACGAAATAATATTAAAATTGTTGCTCTTAAAGAAGGGATAGAGGAAGAGGATCCAATAATTTTTTTCAAAAATGGATCCCGGAAAATTTGGAAATGGAAGAGGGAACCCGGTTGATTGAAATCGAAAGGGTCCACAGAGCCTTCAGACCAAAACTCCAACCTGATCAAAACCCACGACCAATCTTGATAAAATGCTTAAGATATCAAGATAAAGAAAAGATCCTGAAGGCGGCTGCCCAATGTGCCAGAAAGAGAAATGAGCCATTGATGATAGAAGGGAAAGCAGTTCTTTTCTATCCTGATATAAGTTATGACCTTTTGAAGAGAAAGAAGGAATTTAACCCAGAGAGAAAAGTTTTATGGGAAAAGGGTTATAAGTTTATATTGCGCCACCCGGAAAAACTGACAATTTTTTTGGATGACGGAAAAAGAAGATTTTTTACTGATCATCGGGATGCAGAGGAGTTTGCACAAGAACTCAAATATTCACTAGACACAGTAAAGATTTAAAAGTGAAACAGATTAAAGATGATGACTTTAAATATACTTTTAATTATATGATACAGGGGGAGAAAGGTAAAAATTTGAAAAATATTAATCGAGAGTAGTGATATTATTTTTCTTCTCTTATATATACTTTTTTCATGTTACGGGGGAGCTGGGGGAATTTCGGATCGATCGCTACGGGATTCACATGTGTAATCATGGCTTTTGCCATGACCAGCACAACGGAGGGGGGTAATGTTGTGTTTTTTTTTCATTCACAACATTAGCAGGGGGTTTGTTTGTTTTTTTTTCTTTATAATCTATTTTTCTTTTATCTTTCTTTCTTTGTCTGGATGATCGGAGGGGAGACACATAGCAACATGGAGAATTTTAAAATAATTCCGGAAGGTAATATGAGAGTTGAAATATTATGTGTTATTATAGACTGGAGTAACCTCCTTAAAAATAATGACGAACTTACTGAATTTTTTAAGTTTTAATGTTAATGGGCTTAATGGACTGATGAAAAGAAAAAGAATTTTAACATACATTAAGAAAATGAAAATAGATACAGCTTTTATACAAGAAACACATTTAACAGAGATAGAACATCAGAAATTAAAGAGAGATTGGGTCGGAAATGTTATAGCAGCTTCATTTAATTCAAAAGCGAGGGCAGTTGCAATTTTTGTCAACAAAACTTTACCAATTAAAATACAAAATGTATTAATTGATTCTGCGGGAAGATATGTAATTATACATTGTCAATTTTTTTCAGGACTATGGACTCTTATGAATATTTATGCACCAAATGAAGACGATGTAAAATTTATACAAGAGGCTTTTTTCGAATTTGGCTGACGCACAGGATAAAATATTAATAGGTGGAGACTTTAACTTTTGTCTAGACCCAGTTTTAGATAGGTCAACAAAGGTTGTTACAAAACCAAAAGTAGCGAAATTAACTTTATTTGATCAAAGATTTAAATTTGATTGATATAAAGAGAAGAATTAACCCAAGAGAAAGAGATTATTCATTTTATTCAAATAGACTAAAACTTATTCAAGGATAAAAAGCTTTTAACTATCAGCGAATATTCAAGACAGAGTGAAAAATATGGAATTTAAGGCAAGAGTATTGTTAGATCATTCCCCCTTGATAATGACAATGATAATGATGGATAAGGAGGAATCGATTTACAGATGGAGATTTAATTCAATATTATTAAAACGACATGATTTTTGTGATTTTATGAAAAAACAGATTTTTTTTAGATACAAACTCACATTCAGTTGATGATAAATTTATATTATGGGAAGCGATGAAGGCATATTTGTGAGGCCAGATAATAAGTTATACTTCTAAAATTAAGAAGGAATATATGGTAGAAATAGATCAATTTGAAAAAGAGATTACAAAATTAGAAAAAGAATCTCAAAGATATATGACAGAAGAAAAACAAAGACAACCTGTTAATAAGAAGCTACAATATAATACACTTCAGACATACCGAACAGAAAAAACAATTATGAGAACTAAACAGAGATATTATGAACGAGGTGAAAGATCACACAAGATTCTTGCTTGGCAGCTAAAAACAGACCAGGCTTCCAAAACGATAAATGCAATTAGAACAAGTGTAAATGAAATTACTTATAAACCTTTAGAAATCAATGAAACTTTTAAAATTTTTAATTCTGAATTGTATCAATCAGAATCACACAATGCTATTGTTGAGATAGAAAGGTTTTTATCACAAATAACTCTCCCAAAATTGAATTCGGAAGAACAGAAGGGATTAGATGGGCCTTTTACATTAAAAGAGTTCGAAGAAGCTCTAGGATCACTTCAGTGTAATAAATCTCCAGGAGAAGATGGTTTTCCGCCTGAATTTTAGAAAAAGTTTAAAGATTTATTAATTCCTCCTTTTATGGAGCTAATACACCAAGCCAAAAGAACGCATAAACTTCCAGAATCTTTTTCGACAGCTATTTTAATAGTATTGCCAAAAGAAGACAGAGATCTTTTAAAGCCAACATCATATAGACCTATTTCTTTGTTGAACACGGACTATAAAATAATAGCAAAGATTTTATCTAATAGATTATCTAAATACTTACCAAAATTAATACACATGGATCAAACAGGATTTATTAAAATTAGACAATCGGCAGATAATGTAAGTCGGTTACTTAGCATAATTCATCTGGCACAAAAGAGGGAAGAAATGAGTGTGGCAGTTGCTTTGCATGCAGAAAAAGCATCTGATAGATTGGAATGGGATTTTTTATTTAAGGTATTGGAAAAATATGGATTAGGATTATCTTTTATAAAATGAGTTAAAACCTTAAATACTAACCCCAAAGCTGAAGTGGTGACAAATGGCCAAATTTCAACATCATTTCAGTTAACAAGGTCAACTAGACAAGGTTGTCCATTATCACCTGCTTTATTTGTGTTGGCGATAGTATCGTTAGCTGAATTAATTAGAACTGACTCAGATACTATGGGTTTCAGAGTTAATCAGGGGGAATATAAGATTAACTTACTTGCTGATGATGTTCTGATTTATCTAACTAACCCATTACATTCGTAGCGTAAATTATCTTCTAGATTGGAAGAATATGGGAAAATATCAGGGTACAAAATAAATTGGGATAAAAGTGAAATTCTACCCCTTACTGAAGGAGATTATAGTCAATGTCGATTATTAACTCAATTTAGATGGCCGATAAATGGTATAAAGTATTTAGGTATAAGAGTTGATAATGATATAAAGAATTTATATAAATTAAATTATTTGACATTATTGAAAAAAATTCAAGAGGATCTTGATAAATGGATGATGTTACCAATAACATTAATAGCTAAAGTCAATGCTGTAAAAATGAACATATTCCCTAGATTACAATATTTATTCCAAACATTACCAATACAATTACCGTAGAATTTTTTTCAAGAGTTAAATAAATGTGTGAGGAAATTTCTTTGAAAGGTAAGATGTCAAGAATATCGTTGGAAAAATTGACATGGAAATTTGACCTAGGAGGGTTACAATTACTAAATTTTAAGAATTAATACAAAGCAAATCAACTTAGATTTATTGCATCTTTTTTTGATGAAGATAAACCGGCATGGATTAGAATAGAATTAGACAAAATAGGAGAAAATATACCAGAAGATTTTATATATAAATGGGAATCTAAATGGATACGGGAAAAGAAAGAATCTCCTATACTAAAACATTTGCTTGATTTATAGAATAAGATAAATGTTGATGATGAGATAAAGAAACCTTTATCAGCAAAGAGACCTTTAATTCAGAATAAACTTATCCCTTTTACAATGGATAATCAACTTTATATAACTGGTTTCACAAAGGGATTAGATATATAGGAGACTGTTTTGAATGAGATATATTAATGACATTTGACCAATTAAAGAATAGATATAAAATATCAAATAACACTCTTTTCTGTTATTTCCAATTAAGGGCTTATTTAAGAGATAAACTGGGTCAAACAATGTTACTGCCGAAACCTAATGAAATAGAAACTTTAATTCATAAAGGAAAAATTTAAAAAAATATTTCTGGTATGTATAATTTGATTCAAACACAGGCAATTAAACAAGGAATTCATAAGTCAACACAAAAATAGGAAACTGATTTGAATATTAAAATTGATGAAACATGTTGGTCAAGATTATGTCTTGACAGTATGACAAATACAATAATTGTTCTACTAAGATTAGTACAATATAACTTTTTACATCAAATATATATTACACCACAAAAAATAAATAGACTAAACTCAAATTTATCTGATCAATGTTTTCGATGTAATCAATAAATTGGTACTTTTTTACACTCTACTTGGGCTTGTTTAAAAATTCAACCTTTTTGGACAAATTTAAAAGTTTTACTGGAACAAATTATTAGAATACAACTTCCACATAATCCAATATTATTTTTACTAGGCGATATTGAAGGGATAAAATCGAAATCCAAATTGAATAAATATCAGAAAGAATTCATAAAAATTGCATTGGCTGTAGCCAAAAAGGCTATTGCAGTTATTTGGAAATGGGATTCATACATAAGTATAGATCTTTGGAAGAATGAATTTTTTAGTTGCTTTCCACTTGAAAAAATTACTATAATTTACGAGATAAATATGAAATATTTCTGAAAATTTGGCGCCCTTATTTACAAAAATTAGGATTAAATATATAGGTGCTCCGAAGATAAGATTATTGGCTATCTGGGGAAAGAAATAAATATACATATTAAAGCTATTATGAACTGTGGGTATCTTCCGATATCCAGGCATTCTTTCTTCTTTCTTTTTTCTTCTTCTTTTTTTTCTATAGGGATATGCTGGGGGGGAGGGGGGAATGGTTGATATTTTTTTCTTTCTGTAAACTATTTAAAAATTCAATTATGTTTTTTTTTTAAAAGAAGTACAAGCCAATGATCTACCAAGACAGTAACGGATCATCTGTTAATTGAGTTTAATCCAGATGGTTTTTCTGGTCATCGTGATCATGGTGAGCTGAGCGAGTTTTATCTGTGCTGCACGATGCTGCGATTGTACATTGCAGGAGAACGGGATACCTTTCCTCTCCGAATAGAGTGGGACATCTGGACAATTTGCAACGGTTGAAACTGGAGAGAGAGCAAGTGAGTTATCAACTGACGACACTCGGTGTGAACTTTTCATGCGGACATGTTGGCATGTGTCCCAGATTGTTGTCGGTATATTGGATAGCGAGAGCGCAGGATCGGCATCATTTACGGCGAATGTTGAAGTAAGGGATTCCATCTCTGATCCGGTGACCAGTTGACTATAAATAACAATTCACGAAATGATGAGGGAATATCTCTAAAACTCACTGATTCATCTGAAGGAATTCAGGAAGAAGCTGCTGAGTTATCAGGGTACCCCACCCAGGCCCTGGATTTCTGTGGTAGATGCTATTCATTTACGATGGTGCAGGTGTCAGAAAAAATAGCACAAACTGCAATGGCGGGGAACTGAACTTGGGTCAGCTGGTTGGAAGGCAAATATGCTCACCACTATACCACCATGGCTGGCTCAATGATGCTGCGTGAAATTCGGGTGCTGAACCGTCTGGATGCCGTATGACTGCGTGACTCGATCCCAACCGAGATGCTTCCGGTGGATCATTGAAACAACACACACAAAATGCTGGTGGAACGCAGCAGGCCAGGCAGCATCTATAGGAAGAAGTACAGTGGACGTTTCGGGCCAAGACCCTCCGTCAGGACTAGACTAGCATTCCACCAGCATTTTCTGTGTGTTGCTTGAATTTCCAGCATCTTCAGATTTCCTCGTGTCTGGTGAATTCCTCGATCTGCTGCAGTTCCCGTTCTGTCCAATTGATGTCGCATCTCACACCACATCCAATGATCGTTTTTCTTGATCGGCCTAAATTGAGATTAGACCGGATCCATTACCCGAGGAAGGATACATTTGCGACAGATGGAGCGGAGCCATGGTTTATTAGTTTGCCCTATAAGGAGAGGGTAAGAAGCGGTTGACCGATGTTCTCTAGGGTTCAGTGAATTAGAGATCTGCCGCTCGCCTATACTGGGCTACAAACACACCAGGACCGGAATCAATGATGAAAATTTATAACCAGTTAACAGGATTTTCAGCCCACAGTTGTGTCATAACTGAAAGATGTTCAGTATGTTTTCAGGTATAACGAATATCAATACATCCAGAGCATTTTCAAATGATAGCTCTGAATGTAGCGGTGCCAGAAGAAAGCAGTCCCTTCATCAAGGAGGCCCAGTATCCCGGTCAGGCTTGCTTCCTGTTGCTGCTATTATGATACAGGGAGTCTTAGGTCCCACACCAACATGTTCAACCGTGGATCTCTCTCTCTCTCTCTCTCTCTCTCTCTCTCTCTCTCTCTCTCTCTCTCTCTCTCTCTCTCTCTCTCTCTCTCTCTCCCTCTCTCTCTCTCTCTCTCTCTCTCTCTCTCTCTCTCTCTCTCTCTCTCTCTCCACTCACTCTCTCTCTCTCTCTCTCACTCACTCTCTCTCTCTCTCCCTCTCTCTCTCTCTCTCTCTCTCTCTCTCTCTCTCTCTCTCTCTCTCTCTCTCTCTCTCTCTCTCACACTCTCACTCTCTCTCTCTCTCTATCTATCTATCGATCTATCGATCTATCTATCAATCTATCTATCTCCTATCCAGCATCATTAGCAGTGGTAGCAGTCTACTTCCGTTTGTTTCTTCTCTTCCACAGTTTACCATCTTTCTCCATATTATTTGCTTGCCAGTCTTTCTGTGTAGTTTTCAATGAAACCACTGCATTCCTGCGACAATAAATTAATGCAGACATTGATTTCCTCAGTGATCTCTTTTATTGTCCATCATAATTTCACCGCGGACGATACGGGCAATATTCCCACAAACATTCAACAATTACTCCGGACCGGCCGGTTTCTACTGTATACCTGCATGATACGAATTTTCACTGAGAAACCCAAATGGTTTCTAGTCTGTCGTCGTAATTACTCGGCGATTACAACCGCTCTCCCCACGAAACCGCAGCAACCAGCTTTCACTCCACGACAGGATGGGTAGTACCGGTTCCGGAGTCTTGAAAATTTTAATGTTTCCTGACTGCAAACAGATACTTCAAGAAATATTTCGTCGGTCATTCGTCGCTTGTAGAGGGGGAAACAGAATTAACCATTCAAGTCCATGACATTCACATGTATCTGTTGGATCTAACCAGTAATCACAATCCATAGGGCTCCCACATCGTTCTCAGTACCTGAACGTGAATATTGATAGCAATAACAGCGGATCATGCCATTCCACTGTTGCCTGTTTGTAGAAAAGGGCGCTAACCCGACACTTGGGGCATTGATGTACAAGAACAAACACTGCTAACCTGGCAACATATGTAGATAAGACCCTGTCGGAAGCAGCTTTATATTCAACATCACTCAATAAATATCTCCTGTTTTGTAGCAGTTGTACAGTCCATGCTATAGTCACAATAAAAAGGTAACAAATCGTGAGATAGTATTCATGGTTCCTCGAGCGTTTCGAAATCTGTTGACAGAGGGTGCGAAGGTATTCCTAAAATACTGAGTGTGGGTTTTCAGGTTCCTTTACCTCTTCCGTAATAGTGGTAAAGATAAGGGGGCATGGTCTGGATGGTACGGGTTCAAATTGAAGCGTTATAGGGTGATAGCGTCATAGAAAAAGTACAGCTCAGAAACAGGAACTTCGGCACATACAGTTCGTGCCGAAACATTTACCCCTGTACCCCTGTCAGTCGGTACGGGAGCATACGCTTACCTTACCTTGCAATCCACCTACCTATCCAAACTGGTCTTTTGAAATCAAACTCGCATGCAACGCTTGTGAAGGCATCGCGCTCCAGATTCTCACGAACTTCCGAATGAAGATGTTTTCCTTCATGTCCCGCTTAAACCATTCGCCCGTCTCCCTTAACCCATCCCTCTGGTTGTAGTCCCACCAAATCTGAACTAAAATCATGATCACACTGCGATCCACATCAAACGTATTTATTTTCACTCTGTGAGAGGCGTTCCGTAGGATTGTAATACTCGGGTGTGAAAATGCGGATAAACTCCCACTGCCTATTATATGCTCCCAATGGCATGCATTTCCAATACCCTCTAACAACCAAGTCCAGCTCCTGGCTTTCAAGTGTGGCTTAGCATCTAAGCCCAATGAACCTTTTCCACTGACAGGAGAAAGAGCAAAAAACGAGTTAGTGACGCCTTAAATCCAGTCAATTTGGGTAGACAGAGCTCATCAGAGTGTTTTTGTCTATTCATGTAGGAGAAGGAAAAGTCCGATCATGAACCTCCATTCCCTTCTGCTGTACCCACTCAAGATCAAAGACTTGAAAGCAACCTTCGAGGAGGAATACGGTTTTGGAGTCCGTGACTCCCTGATTCATCAGCTGCGTGGAGAGAGGGAGCTGCAACATCGACAACAGTTTGAAACAGATGAACTACATTCCGGAGTTCTGAAAGAGGCTGCTAAATAGAATTATTTAAAATTATGAGGGAGATAGATAGGGTTGACGTGGATAGGCTTTTTCCATTGAGAGTAGTGGAGATTCAAACAAAAGGACATGAGTTGAGAGTCAATGGACAAAACTTTAAGGGTAACATGAGGGGGAACTTCTTTACTCAGAGAGTGGTAGCTGTTTGCAAGAGGCAGTGGTAGAGGCAGGCTCGATTTTGTCATTTGAAAAGAATGGATAGGTATATGGACAGGAAAGAAATGGAGGGTTAAGGGCTGAAGCCACAAGGAATACCTTTGTTTCTGGGAAATGGTCGCCAGCTGTGAGCCAGGGGTTCGACGCTTCCCTTGTTGGAATCTACTCTGCTCCGAAAGTGGGACGTCTTCCATGGTACGTCATGCTCCTCCATTCGTTAATCATGTCTTCCATAGTGAATAATAAGGCACGACTACCAGGCACAAAGCCAAGCTGTTCTCCCTAATTAGGCAATGGCTTTCCAAATGATCATGTATTCTATCACTAGGAATTTTCCCTAGCAATTTCCCTACAACTGACGTGAGACTCACTGGTTTAGAGTTCCCAGGATTTCCTATGTTCCCTTCTCAAATCGAGGTCCAATATTATTCACACACCCACTCCTCGTGAACCTTGCCTGCGTCTAGAGAAGTCAGGAATATACTGGTCAAGGGCAAAGCAATCAGCGTGCCTGACTCACATTATCTACATCCAAGCAAATGCTCATCTCTTTATCTTGAATAACCCCACTATCTCCCAAGTTATGCCTTTGCTCTTGAGTATATATGGAATGCCTTGGGATTCCCCTTAATCTTACTTGCCAAAAACTTTTCATGGCCACACTGGCTTAACTAATTCCCTTCTTTATTTCTTTTTTGGCTTTTTGTACTCTCATGTGTTTCGTTTGAACCCAGCTTCCGAAGCGCTACATTTCTTTTTCCCTCGACTAAATTCATCACCAATCTGGACATCCGAGGTTCTCTTAACTTTTCATCCTCGTCCTTCCTTCTCAAAGGGAAATAGCTTTCCTCTACGCTATGCAATTGATCTTAAAACGCCCTTCACGTGTCTGATGTGCATTTGCCAGAGAGAAGGCTCCCGAATGACGATTATTCGTTCCTAACTAATGCCCTCGCAATTTGTCCTACTATAATTTAAAACTCTCCCACAAAGACCGAGGCTTTTCTTATCAAGAGCTACGTTGAATGTCAATGTGTTCTGATCGCTGTTCCCAAACTGATCACGCACTGAACGGTCAGCCAGGTGGTCAGGCTCATTACCGAACACCGGGTCCAGTATGCCACTCCTGCCATTCGGCCATCCATATATTGATTTCAAGATCATTCCTGGATATGCTTAACCTTCCTAGTGTATCGGGATTTATGGGATGCCGGAGCAGCCATGTTGAAATGGCGGAATGGGCTCGATGAGTTGAATGGGCTATTTCTTCCCCTGGATCTTAAGGATTAAACTATCCTTAAATGCTGAAATCGAGCTCGCATTCACAAAATGGGTTGGCAGCTCGATACACACTCTCACGCCCTCTGAGTGAAGATGTTTTCCCTCATGTTTCGCTCACACTTTTCATCTTTCACCCTTAATCTATTACCTCTAGCTGTAGTAATCCCTCCCACCTTCTGTGTGTAAAAATGCAACATTTACCCTATCTATTCCTCCTGTAATTTTATATAATTCTATAAAATTTCCTCTCAGACTTCTACTTTACTAATGTTAACGTGACATCTGGTGTGTTTAAAGAAAAACATGTCCGGTTAGGTAATAGCACCTGCTTTGTAAAATGTTATCGGATGTGTGAAAGAAATAGATATTAGTCCGAAGCGGTATCAAACGATGTGAGAACATGTTCCGTGAGGCATGCGCTTTACCGTAATGTAAAAAAAGAACTGTTGCACAAAGCAGGTCAGACCTTCATACAGAGTACATGATTCCTTAAAAATATCCGCTCTGTTTAAACATATACAACGTCGCGGAAAGAATATGCTTGATGGTGAAAATAAACAGGTACATGCGTGTGACAAGTGGAAACGGAAAAGGATTGAATAATAGCCGATAGGTTTAGATATGGAGACGGGGGTGGGCCGTAGGGAAAATACAAAATGTGAGCAAGTGAGTTGGAATCCAGGTGGACTGGTAGTGGAAGGAAAGGAACGCAGGCAGTTTGGGATCACGGGAAATTAGAACATTCAATTTCATGCCAGGTCAGTTTTCACCTCAGGCATTAATACCATTTCCTCCTGCTAAAACATGCGCTATCAACAATGATATCTTTAACCTCCAATTGAAGAAGATAATGTTTGCTATAAAGGAAATAATGAACCAATCGACAAAAGATCTTTCTTCAAATGTCTCAGGCTTAATTGACACAGAATAGTAAGCAAGGCGTTATCTAATGAAATTCTTTATAAATCACAAACAATTATCTTCTTCGATCATTGTGGTCTTGACCAACCGGGTGGATGCTCAGCCAACAGGTCTTCGGTTGTGAGTTAGTTTTTATGGTTCAGAAGTGCAGAGAGGTGAAATTGGCTGAAGTATTGATAAGAGATTCCTTAGTCAGAAGAACAGAGTACCTCCCTGGTGCGATGATCAAGGATGCCTCGTGTCCGTGGCATTCCCAAGAGCATGGGTCAGCATCCAGATGTCTTGGAGCATATTGGTTCAATGGAAAGGTGAGGTTGTCTTGAGGAGAGATTTTAGTAAGCTATCTCGAATGCTGCGAATCAGGACCATCAGGATAGTAATCTTTGGTTTGCTGCCTGTGGCACATACCAGTGAGGGTAAGAATAGGATGATTTCGCAATTCAATGCTTTGATGAGGAACTGGTGCAGAGGGAAGGAATTCAGATGTATGGATAATTGGGAATTCTTCTGGGGAAGGTATGATCTGTAGAAAAGGGACGGGTCACACCTAAACCAAAGGAATCCAATATCCTTGTGACAGGTTATCTAGAGCTGTACGGGTATGTTGAAATTAATTTGGCAGCGGGATTGGAACCCGAATCATAGTGCTGAAGATGAGGTAGTTCGTTTTCAAACGGTTACAGATTGTCATGTATTATGTTGTAGGTATCACCTATTCTTGGTTGAAAGAAAACTAGAACTCCCCAAGGAAACACATTGGATTGATAAGACAGGAAGGAAGCTAGAGGAACTGCATTACTCTGCTGATAAAAGAAATTAAATCCAGTTATGAGAAAGAGGTGACATAGCGTCGGAAGGTGTTGAATCGTTGCGCAGAACTAAAGAACTGCAAATGGAAAACGATACTGATGGGAGTTATATACTGACCCAAACACTAGGAAGGATATGGTCTACAAATTACAGCGGGTGATAGAAAATGCATGCCAAAAGGGCAAAATTACAATAGTCATGGGAGATTTCATTATGCATGTAGATTTCGAAAATCGGGTTGAGCTGGATTCGAAGAGGGGGGATTTCTAGAATGCCTTCGTGAAAGATTTTAGAGCGGCTCGTGGTTGAGTCCATTAGAGATATTCTGGATGGCGTGTTCAACGGGAACTGATTGGAGAGCTTAAGGCTAAAGAAACCATAGGGACAGGTGATCATATTATGATCCAATTCAATTTGAAGTGGAGAAGATTAAGTCAAATGCATCAGTGTTGCGATGGAGTAAGTGGAAGTAAAGAGGACTTGGCCAGAATTTATCGGAAACGACCACGGACTAGGGTGACGAAGAAGCAATGATGTCTGGAATTTCTGGAAGCAATCCGGAAGGCACAGGATATAGCCATGCCAAAGAGGAAGCAGTTCTATAATGGCAAAATGACACAACTGTGAATAACTAGAGAAGTGAAAGCCAGCATAAAATCCAAACAGACGGCATATAACAGGGCTAAAATTAGTGGGAAGTTAGACGATTGGGAAACTTTTAAATACCAACAGAAGGCAACTGAAACAAAGTCAATAAAAACACAAAGTGCTGGCAGAACTCAGCAGGCCAGTCAGCATCTATGGGGGGAGGTGGTGACGATGTTTCGGGCCGAAACCCTTCATCAGGAGTGAAGTAACATGGGATCGTCGAGGGGGGGGGGGATAAGAAGTGGTTGGAGGGATAAAGTAGAGAGCTAGAAAGTGATAGGCTGGAGGGAAATGGGCTAGGAGGAAGGTGGATAATTATGGGAAATAAAAGAGAAAGGAAGGTATGGCTGGGGGGATTATAATGAGTGGGGGAAAAGGAGAGAGAATGAGAACAAGAATAAAATAATAGGGATGCGGGTAGGCAGGGGTATCAACGGAGGTCTGTGAGTTGGATGTTCATGCCGGCAGGTCGGAGGCTACCTAGGCGGGAGATAAGATATTGCTCCATCGACCTGTGTGTGGCCTCATCTTGACGGTAGAGGAGGCCATGGACAGACATGTCGGATTGGGAGTGGTCTGTGGAATTGAAGTGAGTGGTCACAGGGAGATCCCGCCACTGCTGGAGGACTGAGTGCCTGTGTTCGGCGAAACGGCCACCCTGTCTGCGGCGGGCCTCCCCAATGTATAAATGGCCACATCGGGAGCACCGGATACAGTATATCAGCCCAGTCGACTCGCAGGTGAAGTGGTGCCTCACCTGAAAGGACTGTCTGGGGCCTGGGATGGTGGTGAGGGAAGAAGAGTCGGGGCAGGTGTCACACTTCTTCAGTTTGCAGGGATGAGTGCCCGGGGGGACGTCGGTGGGGAGGGATGGGGGAGATGAATGGACAAGGAAGTCGCGTAGGGAGCGATCCCTACGGAAAGCCGAGAGTGCGGGTGAGGGGAAGATGTGGCTGGTGGTGGGATCACGTAGGAGGTGGCGGAAGTTACGGAGGATTATACGTTGGAAACAAAGTCATGATGATGGTAAAGATAGACTAGAAAAGTGAGGTTGCAAATAATATTACAGAAGATGCCAAAAGTTTCTTCAGATACATAAATCGTGAAGGAAAGGCGAGGGTGGATTTCAGACTTCTGGAAAACAATGCTGAAGTGGTATTAATATGGCACAAAAAATGGAGGACGATAAATATTTTGCATCAGTCTTCTCTGTGGAAGACACTGGCAGTATTGTGGAAGTTCCAGGTGTCACTGGCCATAAAGTGTGTTAAGTTACCATTCTGAAGGCGAATGATTTGGAGGAAACTGAAATGTCTGAAGGCAGACAGGTCATCTGGACTAGATGGCATACACCTTAATGTTCTGAAAGAGGTGGCTGAAGAGTATATGGAGATATTCGTAATGATCTTTCAAGGATAAATAGATCCTAGAATGATTCCGGAAGACTACAAGATTGCAAATGACACTTCACTCTTGAAGTTGGGAGAGAGGCAGAAGAAAGAAAATCATAGGTCAGGTAGTCTGACCTCAGTGGTTGGGAAGATGTTGGAGTCTATTGTTAATGAAGTGTTTTCAGTGCTTTCGAGGTACTTGAAGACACGTGATAAAGAAGGCCATAGCCAGTATTGCTTTCTCAAAGGGAAATCGTGCCTAACAAATTTGTTAGAATTCTTTGAAGAAATAACAAGCGGAAAACCAAAGGTGAATCTGTTGATACTCTCTACTTGCATTTTCAGACCTTTGCCAAATTGCCACTCGTGAGGCTGCAACACAAGCTAGGAGCCTATGATACTACCAGAAAGATTTTAGCACAGGAGTGTTTAAGACCAGGGGACGCGGCCTCAGAACTGAAGGGAATCACTGTAGAATGGAGATAAGGAGAAATGTATTAGCGAGTGTGACGAGATCTGAAGGATTATTCTAAAGTGGACTGTTCCTTTAACAAGAGTGGAAGAGAGCTAACAGCTTGTGTGCTAAATCAGCAGCAGAGAGAGAGAAAATGTCCGTCAGTTGCCTTGGAAACTGAAAGGTGGAGCCATATGATGGACAGCTGGTGTTCCCCGCACTACTGAGATATATGCAGGGTCAGTTGACTTTTTAATCAGACACACCACAGGAGACCCACAAGAGAGACACGACGCCAGAGGCAAAGAGGACAATGGTGAGCTTTGTGTGCCCACGACAAGGGTGGGGTTTTTGCTCACAGTGTGGACAAAGGAGTAACCGGGGGGGGAGCTATCGGTGTCTTTAACCCTCGCTTGGGTTGATAGCTCACTGTGGAAAACCCACTTTCCTCTGTTTTGTGGTCACATTTTGGTGACTTTAAATAAGTATTGGGACCAGGAAGTCAACGTGGAGGATCTGCATCGACATCGGCATTGGGAAGACAGACCAACACTCTATCTCTCTTTCTCCAACTCTACTAAAATCAAATTTCAGAACTGAACTGATTACTTACTATACCACTGTAAGTCAGTATCACCTAACCACCTGAGCTGGGAAGCTTGGGAAATTTATTTACTCACTTACATATATGCATATAATCTTCGAATCTGTTTACCTTTATCTTGTTTTATATTATTTTATTCACGTAGTTATTAATAAAATAGAGTTTATAACGGAAAACTCGGACTCCAGTAGTGTCCATTTCTGCTGGTTCTTTTTAACCCGTTACTGGGTACGTAACAGCTAGAGAGTGGATATGACACAAGGGAAAGGCAGGAGACTGGGCTGAGAGAGAAATGGGTCATCCATGAAGCGTCGGAACAGAGTCGCTGGGCTAAATGGTCTAATTCTGAACCAATATCTTCTGATCCTATATGACTTACTTTGAAGTGGGCGAACAATGCACAAAGTTATGTTGTCATTCACTGCTTATAAGAAATTTTAATGCAATTTTTCACCCATAATATGTAACTAAAATTGCATTCAGTATCAGTTGGTCCGTCATTCCGAAGTATCTCTATCCTGAATATTTTCTATGTATTATCTTGTTGCCTGCGATTTTGTGTTCAGTCACAAGCATTGCCTACTGTCATTGATGTTAACCGAACAAAAAAAAAGATTTTTTTAGCATATTTTGCCTATTATTTATATGTTTCTACAATCTAAGCCGATCACTCATTCTGGGGCATAGGACGGCGGATGCAGCTAACCAGGGTCACCTCTCCTGGACCAGTCTTTCAACTCGTCTCCAGGTGTAGCCCAACGTATAGGCGAACATCCCTTCCCTCTGATTGAGGAGGTCTTTGGAGGTTCTGTTTGCGTTTCTGTAGCTCTGGAATTTTACAGGATTGGATTGCTTGCTCTATGCCCTAACATTCTGCATTCGTAGCCGGGCTTGGACCCTGCATGGTGGACTTAATTTAGAGTAGGTTTTTCTTTAAAGAAACAGCTGCAGATACTGCTCCATACCTGGCCGTTTGCTCTTTTCGGCACGAGTCACGGACTTAAATTGACGGGAGTGGGTGCTTAATGTGGGTCCTATTACTTTAACCTGTCAGACCCATTGGCGTTCCCATTCTTGTTTTCCATTTTATCATCTCGCCAAATTTTTACTCATTTTGCATTTTACTCATTTCTTTTCAAATTCTGGTAGATTTTCTCTGGGTATTTTAACTTCCATAATTGTTTCCCTGATTGCGCCTCGCAAGGCATCGACTACTTTTAAGGTCTCACGCAGTCCGTTCGCGTTTGATCTCTTCCGCAAATGGCTGTAAACAGAGGAAACACTTCGCTGCTATGTGTTCCTCGAGACGGAACGACCGTAGAATGGCACCTTATTTCAACATGGTGAATCGGTCTCTGTTTACCCGGAGAACACCAAGAGCCATTTCACATCTCGTGAGAGGGCTCGCTCCCTCGCCGCTGTCTGCAGATATATGTCTTTTTTTTGTGGTTGTTGATACAATTATTTACAAAATATATATATATTTCAAAGAGAAGACAGTGAAGTGAATTGTTTAAAGTATAATAACGTCATCTCATCTGAAATTAAAACGATCTCTCCACTGATCGCGCTATTCTCCGCAAGACGTCAATCATATTACTCTGAAACAATAGGAACTGCCCTGAATGTCCCCAAATAACAGGCGAGGTAACCGACCCTGTGTTCAGTGGTCCGATCGGGTCAATTATCCACAATACGCGAATGAATTACGACTGACCAATACGAGGCTTAAAGCATGTTTTATCATTTATTTCAGTTAACGTAATGGCGATTCTGATCCTATCACGCGGAAAATGTGCTCTCTCCAAATGCACCACTCGCTACTTGATAGCCATGGCTTCAGCTGATTTGATGGTGGTCGTCGTTGTTGTTATATTAGAGAAGTGTAATTACATCTACTTGTTTGCCAGCTTCTTGCTCCAAACTCCGGAATGTGCTGTGATACTTGTTCTGAATGTTACAATCACGGGCTGTTCCGTTTGGTTCACGGTTGGTTTTACCTTCGATCACTACATCGCCATCTGCTGTCAGAATCTGCGGAACCAATACTGCAATGAGAGAACAGCGACTGTGGTGATAACAATAGTGTTTGCAGGGAGCTGTGCCAAGGGCATTCCATTTTACTTTGCAATGGATCCATGGCGTTGCGTCGCTGCAGCAAAATACTTCACGTCTCCTATTTGGAGAGCGTACGAAGTGTTTGACAGTATAACAACACCGTTATTACCAATCTTTTTAATTCTGCTTTTTAATATTTTAACCGTCAGGCGGATAGTAGCGACAAACAGAGCCCGTCGACAACTTCGAAGCAATAATGACAAACAGAATGATCTGGAGGTGGAGAACCGGAGAAAGTCGATGATTCTGTTGTTTGCTTTATCGGCCAATTTTATTTTACTATGGATGCCCTACCTTGTCCAATCTATGACATGGCAAACTGAAAACTATTCCAATACAGACAAATATTTCAGCACTCCTCCCTATATTCTGCAGCAGTTTGGGTTCATGTTGAAGTTCCTTAGTTCCTGCACAAACACGTGCATCTACGGACTGACACAGAGGAAATTCAGGGAGGAGCTAAAGAATGGAATGAAATATCTGTTTGCATTGAACAGGCAAATATGAAATGAAATACAAATCAAATTATTCCTTCATTCATCTTCATAACAACTTGTTTGAACAGGCGTTTTTCGTATTTACTGTTCCCATATCTCACTTTAAATACGATTAGTAAATTAGCAGGATGGGCAACAGTTATTAAATTATTGACTGGGATATCATGAGTGTAAAATTCACGGAGTTCGGTTAAAACGTAAAACACAGCTAATATCTGGGCTGTAGTATACTGGATTTGCATTCATTGAACACACTGTTGAAAAATTATCAGTACGAAAAAGCAGCATAACTAGTTTACCAAAATAAAATTCCTCCTCGAATCCTGGCATAGATTTTATTTTGTTTCATTATTTGAGATATCCAACATCTGAGGTGCATGGGTTTATACTGTGTCTTTCTCACAGCAACATCTCCTGACGTGACTGCTCAGTAATAAGAAAATTTAAGGGCTTAAGTATACTTCCCTTTTAGGGATATGAGGTCAGCAGCTGAGGCTCGCCCACTGTACTGCGGTTTTGCTGAAGCCATTGCTGCCAGCAATTTCAGTCGCTCATCTGTACTTTGATTTGCTGTTGGGAAATCTGTGGTCATGCTTTCCCACCATTTTGAATAAAAGCTGGAACTGTGTTTTTTTTTTAATTTTTGTTGAAAATGTTTGTTGACTCTCTTTTGTTGCTTGTTGAAAGGTAGACTATCCAAGCAAAATTAACTTTTACGTTGAGTCAGCAGTCACGTTTTCATTTGTTCTGAGATCAGCATGGTCACAGGCTCTTCTGACCCAAAGAATCCAATTACAGCTCATGTGACCAGTTAACCTGCTAAACTGCACGTCTTTGGAATGTGGGAGGAAACTGGAGCACTTAGAGGAATAATATGCGATCACGGGGATAATGTTCAAATTCCATGTAGACAGCTACGGGAACTGATCCCGGGTCGCTGTTGCGTGGTATAGCTATGCTAACCTATACGCCACCGTTCCACACTTGTCTGGATACTATCCTTGATTCACATTTCAATTTTAAATCCTGCATAAAGAAAGAGCAGCATTTCTACATTTCAGAAACGATGCAATGGTAATTCTCTTTCCGTCACGTAATGATGCTGAAACACTAATTCACGTCACTGTATCGAATAGAATAGATTACGGCAATTCACGTTTTACAGGCCTTTCAATGCAATCTATTGAGGAACTTCAGCTGATTCAAAATGCCGCCGCTCGGCTTTTAACTAAAACCATGATGAGGGGTTGTGGGTGGATATCATTCTCACCGTAACTACTCTGCATCGGATTTCTGGATCGAGGAGAATTGATTTTCAATTTCGATTACTTGTTTTAAAGCCGCCAATGGTCTTGTGCCAGAGTACATTATAGATCGCTTTCTTTTTCAGTTTTATAAACCCTACTTGAGCTCTCAGATCATAATCCACAGGTCTCTAAAGTTAAAAATAAATATATCCATCAAGAGATAACTGTCAGGTCAGCTTTTTTAGAGCTATGCTCCTAAACTCTGGAACTCAATACCTTAAACTCAATGGGATATAGGTTCAGCTGATGCTTTTAAACGCCAACTCAATACCTATTTATTTAACCTCGTTTTTGACTAGCATCTTTTTGTCGTTTACTTCAAAGTTTCCGCTTTATTTCATTGTAAAGCACTGAGAACCGAATCGTTTGTATGAACAAGCTCTAAAAATAAGTTATTTTTAATTATTATTATAATCTCTTGTAACAATTCTTTGCAACATAGTTGGCAAGCGACATGGAATTGAAGTACGTGACACTTGTACACATCCAATAGTGTTGTGATTAATTGCGAATGACCGGTCGATCTTTGCAATGTATTTAGGACAGTGGAATTACATACTCTGCTTAGTCTACGTAAAGAAACTGTGAAACATACAGAACAATGTTCAGAACCTCCGGCCTCCTGATGGTTAATGAGTCAAGAAAGCGCTAATGCCATGCAACATGGTTCTTTGAATTTGCAGAAAAAAAATAATAGCAATTGAAGACAATAATTTTACCGAACAACCTAAATGATGGTAAGGAACCATAATAAAAGGTAAACGTCTGAATTAATGCCAGGAGCTCCACTGGAGCTGCCAAGTTGTCTGAAATGTATTTTTCTCTTTCAAGAAGTGTTTTTATCCTGGACATTTTACTTTAGAACGTGTTCGGGACAGAGACGTGTCAAGTTTTACTGAAGAGGCTTTCATTTACAATTGTCCAGAGCAGCAGTTAGGTTGTGAGTGCTCCGATTAATGTCATTATTTTAGTTAATTGCATTATGAAAAAAATCCTTCAACGTATTAATTCGATCAGTATCTTGTATTTTCAGCAGTTTCGTGCTGCAGCAGTTTGAATCAGGATCCACATGCATGCAAAGCACTGAGCTGCAGTACCAACAGAGCAAGTCATTTATAAATGACTCATGAAACTGTGTGTGTGTTTGTCTGTGTGCGTGTGTGTGTGTGTGTGTGTGTGTGTGTGTGTGTGTGTGTGTGTGTGTGTGTGTATGTGTGCGTGTGTGTGTGTGTGTGTGTGTGTGTGTGTGTGTGTGTCCGCGCGCGCGCGCGCCGCAGAGTGCTAGCCGGAGACGACCACATATAGGAAACCGAAGCTAATGTACTTCAATCCAATACTGAAGCCGACATTCCTATGCAAGTACGTCATCGTTCGTCATCGAAGTTGGGACCCCTGTTCCAGATGACTCATAATGCCTTTATGGTTCTGTTTGCCCAGAAATCACCTGTCAATTTGAAATATATCCATTGCTTGTAGTGAAGACAGCACGAGTCAGAGGTGCGGATGGTGCGTTCCCCTAGTACACACTGGAAGCTGAAATGTTTGTGTTCTGCCAAGAGTAATGTTGTGTGCGTCATTTGAAAATGTTGAGACAGGAATGGATGAAGGAAACGGTTTCGGTTCACGTGACAGTGATCGGCAGACTCAAATGAAAAGCGAAAACAGGAAATACTGGAAATTCACGACCAAAGTGGGACTAGAAGAGGGAGCTGTTATGAACCTAATTCTAATCAGAACATCAGCTTTGATTGCTAGATTTCCTAATCATTTCACATTTCCACTCTCCCCATTTGAACCGATCTTCAAGCAACTTTTTTCCGACTGCCTCCGCCCGATTCCGTCTTGTGCAATTGAAACCGACTATCCCCCAACATAGGGCGTTAGTATAAACCCAAAGACTAACTTCCCTCCCATAGCTGTCTTCAGAGATTCAGCGTTAGGGTCACTGTCTGCTCAATGCGCTCCCGAACAGCTCAACCATGTGCCAACCCAATTTCCTTCAGTCCAATATATTTGTTATAGAATTTGGAAGTTTTTCCCCGGTGCAACTTAAAATTTTTATCCTTCGGTGCATTCCAAAGTAAAGTAGATCCAATTTACAATAGTGACTTAAAATGTCACAGTATTACTCTGTTTTCAATAGCATGCAAATGCTTATGCAACAGTTGAAACTGTGAATGTCACACAGTTATTTTATTTTATTTGGAGATAAACAGTGCGGAGCGGACCCTTCGGTCCATCGAGCAGCGCCACCCAGCAAACCCCGATTTTAAGCTCAGCTTAATCACCGGATAATTTGCAATATCCAACTAACCCATGAACTACGGAATGGAAATGGACTGAGCAGTAAAGATAGACAGAGAGCAGGTAGCAAACTGACAACGTACTGTGTTAACTCATCATCAGGACATGTTGGGATGTCTTGCAGCTTACCGTTGGAATCTAGATTAGCGAGAGGTCAGGAGACTGCACTGATCTTTCATGATATACCGGGAAAAGGTGACGGAAAAGAATTCTGTCCCTCATCTACTAGTCAGTAAACTGTGAATAATAATTAATGAAATGGTGAATGAACATTTCTTACACTCACTGATCTATCTAAATGCATTCAGGAAGTCACTACTGTGTAGTCCACTCAGACCCATAATCCCTGTGGTATAAGGTATTCTTTTAGGACGGAGAAAATGTCTGGAAAATTAAAATAGCACAAACTGCGATGACCAAGAATCGAATCCGGGTCAGCGGTTTGGAAGGCAACTATATTCACAACCATACCACCATCGTTCCATGATACAGCAGCAAAATCGGGCGCTGAACAGTCTCGGTGCTGTATGACTCTGTGACTTAGAACAATAGAACATTACAGCACAGAATCAGGCGTTTTGGCCCTTCTTGGCTGTGCCGAACTATTTTTTCTGCCTAGTCCCAGTAACCTGCACCTGGCCCATTTCCCCCCCATACACCTCTCATCCATATACCTGTCCAAGTTTTTCTTAAATGTTAAAAGTGAGCCCGCATTTACCACTTCATCTGGCAGCTCATTCCACACTCCCACCACTCTCTGAGTGAAGAAGCCCCCCTAATGTTCCCTTTATGCTTTTCCCCCTTCACCCTTAAACTATGTCCTCTGTTTTTTTTTTTCTCCCCTAGCCTCAGTGGAAAAAGCCTGTTTGCATTCACTCTATCGATACCCATCATAATTTCATATACCTCTATCAAATCTCTCCTCATTCTTTTACGCTCCAGGGAATAAAGTCCTGACCTATCCAACCTTTCTCGGTAATTCAGTTTCTCAAGTCCAAGTAACATCGTTGTAAACGATCTCTACACTCTTCCAACCTTATTAATAAGCTTCCTGTAATTCGGTGACCAAAACTGAACACAATACTCCAAATTCGGCCTAACACCTTATACAACTTCACCATAACATTCCAACTTTTATACTCAATACTTTGATTTATAAAGGCCAACGTACCAAAAGCTCTCTTTACTACCCTGTGTACCTATGACGCCACATTTAGGGAATTTTGTACCTGTATTCTCAGATCCCTCTGTTCTCCTGCACTCCTCAGTGCCCTACCATTTTCCTTGTATGTTCTACCTTGTTTTTTCTTTCTAAAGTGCAATACCTCACATTTGTCTGTATTAAACTCCATAAGCAATTTTTCAGTCCATTTTCCCAGTTGGTCCAGATCCCTCTGTAAGCTTTGAAAACCTTCCTCACTGTCCACTAGACCTCCAATCTCTGTATCATCGGCACATTTGCTGACCCAATTCACCACATTATCATCCAGATCATTGATATAGGTGACAAATAACAATGGACCCAGCAGTGATCCCTGTGGAACACCACTAGTCACAGGCCTCCACTCAGAGAAGCAATCCTCCACTACCACTCTCTGGCTTCTCCCATTCAGCCAATGTCAAATCCAATTTACTATTTCACCAAGTACACCTAGCGACTGAATCTTCCTAACTAACCTCCCATGTGGGACCTTGTCAAAGGCCTTACTGAAGTCCATGCAGATAACATCCACTGCCTTCCCTTCACCCACGTTCCTTGTAACTTCCTCGAAAAACTCTGATAGATTAGTTAAACATGACCTACCACGCAAAAAGCCGTATTGACTCTCCCTAATAAGCCCCTGTCTATCTATATACTTGTAGATCCTATCTCTTAGTACTCCTTCCAATAATTTACATACTACCGACGTCAAACTTACCGGCCTAATTTCCTGGATTACCTTTGCAGCCTTTTTTAAACAACGGAACAACATGAGCTATCCTCCAATCCTCTTGCACCTCACCCGTAGATACCGACATTTTAAATATATCTGCCAGGGCCCCCGCAATTTCAACACTAGTCTCCTTCAAGGTCCGAAGGAATACCCTGTCAGGTCCTAGGGATTTATTTACTCTGATTTGCCTAAAATAGCAAGCACCTCCTCTTCTTCAATTGGTATAGGTTCCATGACCTTAGTACTTGTTTACCTCATTTCCATTGACTCCATGCCAGTTTCTTTAGTAAATACAGATGCAAAGAAAACCCATTTAAGATCTCCCCCATTTCTTTTGATTCCATAAATAGCCGACCACTCTGATCTCCAAAAGGACCAATTTTATCCCTTGTTGTCGTTTTGCTATTAATATACCTGTAGAAGCCCTTTGGACTATCCTTCACATTGACTGCCAAAGCTACCTCATGTCTTCTTTTATCCCTGCTGATTTCTTTCTTAAGTATTTTTGCACTTTTTATATTCCTCAAGTACCTTATTTGCTGCCCGTTTCCTATACATGTAACACATCTCTCTCTCCTTCTTTATCAGAGTTCAAATATCCCTTGAGAACCAAGGTTCCTTAATCATATTCACTTTGCCTTTACTCCTGACAGGATCATACAAACTCTGCACTCTCAAAATTTCTCCTTTGAAGACGTCCCACTACCGACGACATCCTTGCCAGAGAACAAACTGTGCCAATCCACGCTTTTCAAATCCTTTCTCATTTCTTCAAATTTGGCCTTTTTCCAGTCTAGAAACTCAACCCGAGGACCAGATCTATCTTTATCCATGATCAAGTTGAAACTAATGGTGTTATGATCACTAGAACCAAAGTGTTACCCTACATACACTTCCGTCACCTGTCCTAACTCGTTTCCTGATATGGGATCGAATATTACATCCTCTCATATCGGTACCTCCATATATTGATCTAGAAAACTTTCCTGAACAAATTTTACAAACTGTAACCTGACTATACCTTTAACGGTATGGGATTACCAATCAATATGTGGAAAATTAAAATCTCTACTATCACAACTTTATGTTTCCTGCAGTTGTCTGCTATCTCTCTACAGATTTGCTCCTCCAATTCTCACTGACTATTGGGTGGTCTAAAATACAACCCCATTAATGAGGTCATAACTTTCCTGTTTCTCAGCTCTACACATATGGCCTCGGTAGACAGATCTGTAATCTGTCCTGCCTGAGCTCAGCTGTAACATTTCCCTGACTGGCAATGCCACCTTCCGCCCCCTCCCACCCATCCTTCATCCCTCTGCCTCTATCACGTCTGAAACATCGGAACCCTGGAGCATTAAGCTGCCAGACCTGCCCCTCCTGTAGCAAAGTTTCACTAATGGTTACAATGTCATAATTTCTCGTGTCAATCCACGCCCTCAGCTCGTCAGCCTTCCCCACAATACTCCTTGCATTGAAATGGACACACCTCAGACGATTATTACCACCACACACAACCCTTCTATTTGTGAATTTGCATGAAACTTTCACATCATTTAGTTTCACCCCCCTCCACTATCTGCTCTGGCACTCTGGTTCCCATCTCCGTGCAAATCGACTTTACCCTACCCCCAATAGCACTAACAAACCTCCCTGCAAGGATATTCGTCCCCCTGTAATTCAGGTGTAACCCGTTTCACTTGTATAGGTCCCACCTGCCCCAGAAGAGGTCCCAATGATCCTGAAATCTGAAGCCCTACCACCTACACTAGTTCCTCAGACACGTGTTCATCTTCCAGAGACCACCAAAGAAACACAGATTGTTACCTGTGCACTAAATCTGTTTTTTATTTTATTTCCCACATACCATCACCTACTCCTAATATCTAACACAAATATTCACACTAGATGTGATTTCTAATGGTCACTAACCTACTAACTCGCTCGGATTTTAAGATGTGCGGTAGGTTAGTTAGGGGAAATCTTTTAAACCAGAGATTAAAAGTGACTAGTGGGGTACCGCAAGGCTCAGTGCTGGGTCCCCAGTTGTTTACAATATGTATTAATGATTTTGACGAAGGAATTAATTGCAGCATCTATAAATTTGCGGATGACACGAAGCTGGGCGGCGGTGTTAGCTTTGAGGAGGATGCTAAGAGGATGCAGGGTGACTTGGATAGGTTAGGTGAGTGGGCAAATTCATGGCAAATGCAATTCAATGTGGATAAATGTGAGGTTATCCACTTTGGTTGCAAGAACAGGAAAACAGATTATTATCTGAACGGCGGCCGATTAGGAAAAGGGGAAATGCACCGAGACCTGGGTGTCATTGTGCACCAGTCATTGAAGGTGGGCATGCAGGTACAGCAGGTGGTGAAAAACGCAAATGGTATGTTGGCATTCACAGCAAAGGATTTGAGAACAGGAGCAGGGAGGTTCTACTGCAGTTGTACAAAACCTTACTGAGACCGCACCTAAAATATTGTGTGCAGTTTTGGTCCCCTAATCTGAGGAAAGACATTCTTGCCATAGAGGGAGTACAGAGAAGGTTCACCAGATTGATTCCTGGGATGGCAGGACTTTCATACGAAGAAAGCTTGGATCGACTAGGCTTATAATCACTGGAATTTAGAAGATTGAGGGGGGATCTTATTGAAACGTATAAAATTCTAAAGGGATTGGACAGGGTAGATGCAGGAAGATTGTTTCCGATGCTCGGGAATCCAGAACGAGGGGTCACAGTTTAAGGATAAAGGGGAAGTCTTTTAGGACCGAGATGAGGAAAAACTTCTTCACACAGAGAGTGGTGAATCTGTGGAATTCTCTGCCACAGGAAACAGTTGAGGCCGGTTCATTGGCGATATTTAAGAGGAAGTTAGATATGGCCCTTGTGGCTAAAGGGATCGGGGGTATGGAGAGAAAGCGGGTACAGGGATCTGAGTTGGATGATCAGCCATGATCATACTGAATGGCGGTGCAGGCTCGAAGGGCCGAACGGCCTACTCCTGCACCTATTTTCTATGTTTCTATGTTTCTAAAGGCACGTCGTTAGAGCTGGCATGTAATGGAAGCCCTGGACGAGAACATTCAAAACTTACAAAGAACAATTATTCTACAAACGCTTTCAATTCAAAGCTAAAAATCTAACTAAACCCTTGGACGAATAAGTGAACAGTTGGCACGCAAACGTTCGATCAGCATTGGAAGCGAAGATGTGACGTCATGGTCTATATAAGGTAAACCATTACTCCAGAAGCAAATCTGGATTAATTTAAAATTTTATTACTTGTTAAATTATTTGTGGTAATATTATTTATTCTGTTGTTAAATACCTCATTCTTAATCTTTGCTTCCAAGCAAATATTACTCACCTTATCCTTGATTGGTCCCAACCTCTCTCTCGTTATCCTTTTATTCTTATTGTATGTATAGAATGTCTTGTGTTTCACCTTAATCCTGCTTGCCAATATCGTTACCTGGCCCGAACTAGCTTTGCTAATTCCCTTCTTTACTTCTTTTCTGGCTTCCGTATGCTCATCATGTGATTCGTTTGATCCGGACTTCCGAAGCTTCACATAGTTTTTCTTTTATTTCTTGGCTAAAATTATCACGTCTGTGGATATCCAAGGTTCTGTTATATTTGTATCCCTGCCCTCCCTTCTAACAGCAGCGTATCTTTCCTGATCTGTACACAGTTGATCCTTAAACGCCATCCACATGTCTGATATGACCTTTCCAGAAAAGGATTTGCTAATTAACCGTCCTTACTTCTTGCCTAATGTTCTCGGAATGTGTCCTACAATTGAAAAATCTCCCTCAAGTACCACGCGTATCCTTATCTACAGCTAACAGACAAAATACTCTGCAGATGCTAGGGTCAAAGCAACACGCACAACACGCTGGAGGAATTCAGCAGTTCGGGCAGCATCCGTCGACGTTTCGGGCCTAGACCGTTCGTCAGTACGGAAGAGGGAGGGGCAGCGGCCCTATAAAGAAGGAGGCGGGAGGGTCGAAGGCGAAGACTGGTATGTGCCAAGGGGAATGATCAAGGGGTGGGTCAGGGGAAACAAGGAGGGGGCAGGCAGTAACGGTGAAGGAGGAATGTAAGGGGAAAGCACTATGGGTAGTAGAAGGAGGCGGAACCATGAGGGAGGTGATAGGCATCTGGAGGAGGAGGCAGAGTGAGACTGGAATGGGGGAAGGCAGGGGAGGGAATTACTGGAAGTTGGAGCATTCAATGTTCATGCTAAGGGGCTGGAGACTACCCAGACGGTACATGAGGGGTTGCTCCTCCGACATGAGTTCGGCCTCATCATGGCAGTTGAGGAGGCCATGCATGGACATATCGTAATGAGAATGTGAAGCAGAGTTGAAGTGGGTGGCATCCGGGTTATCCTGTCTATTGTGGCGGACGGAGCGGAGGTGCTTGATGAAGCGGTCCCAGAAACTGCGTTGGGTCTCACCGATGTAGAGGAGGCCGCACTGCGAGCACCATATGCAATGGATGACCCCATCAAACTCATAAGTGAAGTGTTGCCTCACCTGGTCTGGTAATTCCAGGGTGGCTGCAACATTATACCTGCCATTCTGCAGTTGTGCTACAGGTTCATCTGACGTGTACTGCACGCGCTCAAATGCAACATATTCTCTCTTGTATTCAGCCTTTTCGAATATGTTCGCCTTTTACGTTGCAAGTCATCCTGTTGACTGCAACTTTACCCTTTCAGCAGCCTCTCCGCACTACACATTACCTCTGTTTGTAAACAGTTACCTCATCTTCAGAAATATTTTCCGCCTTTCCTACAATACTTCTTGCATTGAAATAAATGCAGCTCCGTACCACGCTCTATCTTTTGGTTCCTAACTTTGTCTGAGGTCTTACCAACATCTGGCTCTGCAATCTCTCAACTAAATATTCTGGCACTCTGGTTCCCATCCATCTGCAACTCTCGTTTAAATCCTGTCGTGCAGCATTAATAAACCTTCCCGTATTAATCCTCTTCCTGTTCAGCTGCAAGCTGTCTTTTCTTTACAGGCCCTTCCTTCCTTGAAAGAGAGTAGGTAGAATGGTGGCAGGCCTGAAAAGCGTCTTAATCATAAGACCATGAGACATAGGAGTAGAATTACGCCATTCGGTTCATCCAGTCCACACCGTCATTTCATCATGGCTGATCCCTATTCTCCTTCTGAACCCTATTCTCCTGACTTCTCCCCACGCGTACTGCGTTATTTAACATAAGGCGCTGCAAGAATCTAACTTTTACCGAGAAAGGAATATTTTTTTCAGGATCGGGTCATTGACATTTCCCACCTGCGTTTCACCGATTAAAACTTCCAAGTCTACATTGCCAGTTTACCTCATCCCCGTCGCAAAGCCGAAGTCTTCGATGTTAATTTACTGTTTTATTGGCATCACATCTGGAGTTCAAGTTCTTGGACTGCAAGACAACTCTTTTCTCAGAAAACAATGAACAATTTATGAAAATCGAGAGATCCTTGTCATCTGATTTATTCTGGAATTATTTTTCCATTAAGCTTCAGGAAGCATTTTATTCCGTTTCCGAGTTCTTCTCTGAACTTCTTCTGTGTTATTCCGTAGATACAAGTATTAGTGGAGAAACTGAGAAATTGTAACATATGCCCGATCTGTTGATGGTTGTACACGGGAGTATTCAAGTACTTGTTTCCGTAATTGTAATTTTGCAGTTGCCAGTTTAGTGCATGAATGGCTTTGGGCACCCACAACAGGACGACGTTTGCTGATACAGCGAAGAGCAAACCAATCGACTTTCTCCTGTTCTCCATCTCATGATCATTTCCACCATTACTTCGAAGTCTCCTGCGAACTCTATTTGCCGCTATAATGTACCTAACTGTTAGAGCATTGAACAAAGAGATCAATAGAATAGGCAACAAAAATGTTACAAACGTACCGCCACGCTGATAGAGTTTCCAATATGGAGAAGCCCAGAACTCTGCTTTCCCTCTGCAGTACCACGGCAGACTGCCGATTACAATGACAGGTTTATACGCAAAGTAAACCGGAAAGCTTTTCAAAATGCTCGCTCCAAACACGGCGAAAATAATTACAGCGGTCGTTCTCAGACAGCAGAATTTTCGTTTGAGATTCCGACAACAAATCGCTACAAGGCGATCAAAAGTGAAAGCGACGGTAAACCAAACGGAACAGTCGACGGAGACAATGTACAGGGCGTGTCTAAGAGCGCACACAGGAGTTAGAAGTAAAAAACTAACTGGAAAATACATATTATTAATCCGATGTAAAATAACATCTGTAACAAGGGCTGCTAAGTCGGCTGTTGCCATGGCCACAAGGTAGAATGTGATGCACCTCGAAAGACCGCACCTTCCTCGAGAGAGGATCGCAATCGCAACCAAATTAACTGCGGAAATAAAACAGAAATTCACCAGTATCTCGCCAGAAAATGTACAGCAACATGTGAAAAGTGTATCTCGTCAAATTTTACTGCCATTTCACAGAACGTACAGAGTGACCATACTGATCGTTGTTTTTTTTCCCTCTTTTAATTACATATACCCGTATTGGTGGATGCCCTTAATGCCTTATTCAGTTGGTTCTTGCCCAGGCTCTTTCTGACTGTTCACGTACCTTCCTCCATCACCTCGCTCTGAAACGTGTTCCAGAACCAAACAAATCTTCTACTTCTTCTTAAGCCCAACACCCCAACTGGGGCATAGGCCACCAAGAGCCACACCCCAGATTCCTCTGTCATGTGTCGAACGTTGATAGCCCTGTGACCTCCGTCTTTTATACTCACGAATTCATACGTCTTCAAGCCGAAGATCCTTCGCCTCCTACAGATGAGGTCCTTGGAGTTTCAACTGGCGTTTCTGTAACTCTGGATTTCTACGCTATCCTGTTGCCAAACTCGCCTCTATTCGCAGCTGACTTTAGGACTATCCATGGAAAAGTTCCAAGCACATTTGGTGTGAAAAGAAAAACTCACTGCACATCTAGCTAGACATTATGACAGTACTTTCATATTGGTAATATTGCTTACTTATACCGCAGCGCCGAAAACAATGGATACTAACCATCTATTGTATCTACGCTCTGAGATTTTGTATCCTCCTTCAAGTCACTCCTTAGCGTCCACGCTAAGCGAATGCAAACCCAGAGAATACAATAATTTATTCTGAATAAAATCCTCAAATAAATGCTCATTGATGAACATATTCTGCACTGTCTTCCTACAACGTCATATTCTTTACCATGTAACTACAAGTACTGTAATTAATTAAGAAGGGTATTTAAAGATTCAGTTGTTTTACTTGGCATGCGCCATTTGTACCCAAATACTGAATGAATGAGAATCATCTTCAGGCTGGCAACAGAAGAAAACACATTCACTTTGTAATAAACTTAGACAAACAAATTCAAGATTACCTACCGAGCACAATGTTACGTTAGAACCAGATAGCCTGCTTCTGGAGCTATTCTAAACGATGTGGTAGTTGTAACAAAAAATAATCATTGAATACAAACTGGTAATCACTGGCAAACTTGAGTAAGTCATAGATGAATACCGTCAATGCCTGTCTTAATCGTTGTTATTTGTTAAATATGAGAGTATTAAGTGTTCGAAAAAATAATATAATTTTCAAAGCAATAAAATAAAACAAAACGGAGTCCAACGGTGTGTAGGTGATATTCGACAGAAAAGAGTAAATTAAGAATGATTTATTTAAATAATAATGAAGAAAAATATACATACGAACACGGATGAAGCTTTTCTAAATAAAAAAAAATAATGAAGTTGAGGAAGAACAATAGACCTGAATGTGTTTCTGAATTATCGGAAGTGACACCAAGCAGGGCTCTGAAATTCTTCGACGCAATGAATTTTAAAATAACGGAAAAGAAAAAAAATCGATGTTCGGGGTTCAAGTTTCAAGATGGGATATTGATATTCTTCAGGATAAGGATGTAAATGATCCGATACAGCACAGAGAGAGAAAAAGCACAATAAGCATAAAGAACGCAATAAATTAAAAAGAAAACAATTAATATAACAAATATTAATTCACTCCTGTAAGGTACAACATACAAGTAACTGTTATGCACGGGGACTAACTGTATGCATATAGAGCGTCGGGGATGAGTCAAAGAAGGTGCAAGTCAACCGAAGCAAATCAATAAAGAATAGTCGATATAGTTGTCATAACGTGAAGAAATATCAGTTACATTAATATTTCGTGAAGAGAAGGCCGAAAAGGAACATGGCAACAGAAAATATAAATTGAAATGTAACCTGTTATGATGATATCCAGAGTTACAGAAAACTGAAATTGAGAATCCATTGTATATTATTTCAATGTTTCTAGGTATTATTTTCGAACTATGGAATTGACAAGAAGACTCGTCACGATTTGTACAATGACTGAAGCAGTTCAGTAAGCATTTATATCGCATTATCTTCTTCATGGTATTATCGAAACGGGGTAAGTCAAAAGTACATTAATTTGGATGGGTTGACAGCAAAGCATATTTGTATATCTAAAATAGTCTGTGATTATATCAAGACTTACAGAAAATAAATTTTCAACACGGATAATGAGAGGTAAACTTGAAATAAAAGCATTTGAAATAAAGATGTAAACGAATGCAAATAAAGCGTTAGGATGAGACGAGAGAAGAAAACAATAATCCAGCTGAGGTCCAGCCGATCTAGTAAAATATATATCAGCCTTTTATGCAGAATCACTGTCAAGGCTCAGTTAGACGAGAAATTAAAAGGATCGGTGACGGAGTTCATGCAGGTCCTCAGAGAAAATGAATGATGGGAGAAATGAATTCGAATTTTCATTTTTCTTCCGGTCACAGGTGTTTACATTTTCAGTTATGAATCTACAGGAAAAAAAGACGCAAACAAGAGAAAATCTGCAGATGCTGGAAATACAAAAAGCACACAAAATGCTGGAGTGACTCGGCAGACCTTGCAGTATCTATAAAAGAGAATACAGTCGTCTATTCGGCCAAGAACATTCATGAGGACTGAGGATTCCTCTGCTAGGAATGTCAACAGTACTCCTTTCCATAGATGCTACGAAGCCTGCTGAGTTCCTCCAGCGTTTTACGTGTGTTCCTTATGCGGGAAAAATAATGATTTTGTTTCATTGATGTATTATTTTTAACTTCCCGCTCTTGTCTTCCACAGATAGCGCACTCTGTTTTTCTGCATTCAGAGAACACAATCTGAGCTATATTTTAAGGGAAATAAAACATAAGCAGCGTTGCGCTTGCAGTCTTTCTTACACAGGGGTAGATTGTAGCATTCTATTAAAAGAACGAAATCTCGTAAACAAAAGCGGTTTTGATTAAACTAATCACAGGTGACTGCAAAACAAAGGAGCTAATGCATGTTCGTTGCATGCTGTATTCTCGCCCTTTCCCGGAGACCAGCTAAGGCTGAAGCGCTGAAAATATAGTTTTGACACTAGCAGAGATAACAAGCCATAGATAATCCAATGTTAAATTGAAGAGGTCCTGGTCATGTTGGCAATAGTTGTAAGTTGCGTCTTCTTCGCATATCGACGATCAAATGTAGACAGAAGTTTAAAACTAACTAAGGTATTAAATTAATCTTTTGCCACGGCGTCCACTTGCATAGCATGAAAAGAGAGGCAATCTTTTAGACCTGTTTACAGTTGGGATTCTTCGTACCTCTTTGGCATAGAAATGTTGACTGAAGACATAGCCGAATTGTCTTTTCATGGAAGCGGGAAGGGTTCCGACAGATTTCTGACACAATCCGAAAATCTCAAATGAATTTGGTAACGTCATGGATGCAAACCAAAAAGTTGAGAGGAAAACAGTGGCTGCTTTAACGCATGGACTGCACTCTGCCCAGTGAGAAAATGTTGTAAATATTCATCAGAGATTATTATCACAATGGTGGTTTGAATGGTGTATTCTGATGAATACAACATCGTCCCTATAGTTATGTCAACAATTAGGTAAATAGAAAACTGAAAGCGAAACTAATTTGCCAGATACTGAGGGAAGAGTGAAACACGGATAATTGTGTACAGACCAATGCGTAATCTTACCGGGGACACCGAAGACGGCAAGAACAGGGTAGTAAATGCGTTCTATCTGGTATATTACTGGATATCCCATTTCACGCGGTTATCTCTTACGCAAGTGATTCTTGGCAGAAAATGCTGAAACAATCGAAATAAACCTAGTGTTATACTGCCACAATTCCTCCGGGAAATAGGTTGGGTGCAGGTAAATCCCAAGGGTGCATTCACTCGGCGTTAGTTAAACGGTTTATACACTAAAAATGGCATGCTTAAATTAGAAGTGTTCCGACACTTGTTATTGTTGATCCAGTAGAATGCAGATATGGAAATATTTTGCTGAGAGAAGCATATTGATGTGAAAACATTGAAACAATGTCACTGCCACGAAGGAGAGGTGGTGTGTTAGGATTTTTTACTAATGCTCCTGTTTCTCCCACTTTCCAAAGACTAAACCGATAATTGGTCATTGTAAGTTGTCTCAAAAATAAATATTTGACAGAGGGGGCAACCGGGTCTCTGGCACTGCGTCTGGTGCTGTGGCTCAGAGGAACAAAGAGATGAAAAGGACTGCAGTGCTGATAGGAAATTCCTGAGTCAGAGGAACAGAGCCGAAGTTCTGTGGACACGATAGATACCAGTGAATGGTACGTTGGCTCACTGGCGCCAGGATCAGAAATGTCTCGGATCCGGTCAATGGCGTTTTCAAAAAGCGAGAGTGAGCAACCAGAAGGCTTGAAACATATTGGCACCAGTGGCATAGGTGGACAAGCTGAGGAGATCCTGAAGTGAGAGGTTTTAGAGACCTACGTAGAAAGCTGAGAAACAGCACCTACAGGGTAATCCTCGCTGGGCTGCTGCCAGTTCAGTGCCAGTGAGGGTAATATTAAGATGATTTGACAGGTGAATGCGTGGCTGAGAAACGAGTCCAGAGGGCAGGTTTTCAGATTTATAGATCATTGCGATCTCGTCTTGGAAAGGGTTGACCTATACAAAAGGGAGTGGTTACACCTGTACCTACGAGGTCCGATATTCTTTCGAGCAGAATGGCTAGAGTTGTTCAGGTGGGTTTAAACTAATTTGGCAGAGGTGTGGGAACCGGAGTGTTATTCGTGAAGATTAAATTCTTGGAATACAAAAGAGAAGCAACGTGTAGTAAGACTCCTAGCAAGGGGAGGCTGATGAAAGGGCAAAATTACTTTCAACATGATGAGTTTCAACTTAAAATCAGACAAAATCAAAAAAGGGGAATACAGGACCAAAGGTACTATATATATGAAAGTGCACAGTATACGTAATAAAATGAAAAATCGTTAGAAAGAGGTAACATATGTTCTGAAGGTGTTGGATAGATCTGTGGAACTGCAATGGCAAAAAGACAACTGAAGGTATTTATATCCAAACCCCTAAACAGTATTAAGGATGCGGTCTACTAGTTACAACGGGAGGTAGAAAATGCATGACAAAAACATTATTGTAGTCATGTTGGTTTCAATATGCAAATCAGGTTGTTCCGTGTTTCGGGAGAGGGAGTTTCTAGAATGCCAACAAGATTGCTTTGTAGATAAACTCGTGGTTGAGCCCACTGGGAAATCAGCTAGTCTGGACTAAGTGCAATGCAATGATCCAAAACTGATTAGAGCGTTTAAGGTAAAAGAACCCTTAGTGGAAAGTGGTCATACATAATAGAATTCACCCTAAAATTTGAGAAAGGGAAGCTACAGTCAGGTGTAAAAGAGGCATGAAAGAAAAAATGGCTAAAATTGATTAGAAACAAACACCAGTAAGAATATCGGCGTTGTGGCAACGGCTGGAATTTCTGGAAGCAATTTGGGAGGCTCAGGATATATACATCTCAAAGGGTAAGAAGTATTCTAAAGGCAAGATGACACAACAATTGCTTACAAGCCAACATAAAAGTCAAAGATAGGGCATATGCTTTGGCAAAAAAAGTAGTGGGAGTTATGTTATTAGGAGGCTTGTAGATGCTAACAGAAGACAACTGCGAAAGTCATTGTGAAGTAGCGATGGAATACGAAAGTAAGCTAGCCAAAGACATCAAGGAGTGTACCAAAAGTTTCATCATATCCATAAAAGCTAAAACAAAGACGAGAGTGGATATCGGACCGCTGGAAAGTGATGCTGGAGCAGTAGTAATGACGTAACAAGAAAATGGCGGATTAACTGAATAAGTATTTTGCATCAGTCTTCACTATGGAAGGTATTGGCAGTGTAGTGCAAGTTCCAGGTGTCAGGGATCCTAAAGTGTGTGTGTGTGTGAAGTTACAATTACTAGGCAGAAGTATTATGGGAAACTGATAGGTCCGAAGGTAGATAAGACAGCTGGACATGATGTTGTACATCCCTGGATTCTGAGCGAGGTGACTGAATAAATTGTGGAGGCATTGCTAATGATTCCGCAGGAATAATTCGATTCTGGAACAGCGCAGCAACACTGGAAAATTGCAAACTTCACACCACTTTTCAAGAAGGGAAGAGGTAGAAAATAGGAAATTGTGGGCCATTTCGTCTCAGCTCGTTATTAGAAAAATGTTTGAGTCGATTGTTAAGAAGTGGATTCAGTGTACCTGGGGGCACATAGTAAAACAGACCATAGTCAGTGTGGTTTCCTCAAAAAGAAATATTGCCCTACAAATCTGTTGGACTTTTTTTAAATACATAACAAGCAGGATAGACAAAGGAGAAATGGTCGATGTTGTGTACTGGGATTTTCAGAGGACCATTGACGAGATGCCACTCATGGGACAGCTTAACGTTTTAAGAACCCATCGTGTTACAGAAAACGTTGTTACATGGGTAAAGCAGTGGCTGATTGGCAGGAGGCATAAAGTGGGAATACAGGATGACTTTTCTCTTTGGCTGCCGTTAGCTGGCGGATGCTCTACAACAGTTAATACTGGGACTGATTTTTTTTATGTTATATGTCAATGACTTGGATGATGAAATTGATGGTTTTGTCACAAAGTTTGTAAACGTTATGAAGATATGCGGAGGGGCAGGTAGTTTCGAGGAAATAGGGAAGCTACGGAAGGACTTTCACAGGTTAGTAGGCAAACAACTGGCAAAAGGAATAGAGTGTCGTGACAATTATAGTCATGCAACTTGATAGCTGAAAAGAAAGAGTTGAATATTTTCTAAATGGAGAGAAATACAAAATCGATAAGGTTGAAAGAGTGCTGAGAAGGTTTACACGGATGTTGCCGGGACTTGAGAAACTGAGTTACAGTGAAAGGTTGAATAGGTTAGGTCTTTATTCCCTGCAGCGTAGAAGAATGAGGGGAGACTTGACAGCGGTATATAAAATTATGATTGGTATAGATAGAGTGAATGCAAGTAGGCTTTTTCCACTGAGGCTAGGGGAGAAAGAAAACAGAGGAAATAGTTTAAAAGTGAAAGAGGAAGTTTAAAGGGAACATTGGGGAGCTTCTTCACACAGAGAGTGGTGGGAGTGTGGAATGAGCTGGCAGATGAAGTTCTACAGTTCGTAAATAAGGACACACTTTTAACATTTAAGAAAAACTTGGACAGGTACATGGATGAGAGGTGTATGGAGGGATATGGGCCAGGTGCAGGTCAGTGGGACTAGGCAGAAAAATGGTTCGGCACAGCCAAGAAGGGCCAAAACGCCTGGTTCTGTACTCTAATGTTCTATGGTTCTATGATGAGTTATTGTTTGGCCACCGCATTAATGAATACAGTTTTAAGGCAGGAGATTGGAACTGAGAGGAAAAATTGAACCGCCATAATAAAATCAAGGAACAGACTTAATGGGTCAAATGGCCGAATTCTGTTCTTATATCTTATGGCCTTATGGTCTCGTGATTACGTTAGGTTGAAATCGGGTTTCCCAGCAAGGGCCTCCTCTGCGGTACATGGCTAAGTGAAATAAAATCAACAATCCTTGGTCAAATCAAAGGTTCCTTCGACACTTTAGCGGATTCAGCGTGTTGTCTTAAACTTTGGCAAACATCTATAGATGCACATGGAGAGTATCCTCACTCTCTCAAGAAAATACCCCATCCCCTACCATTGAGACATCTACACGGGAGCTCCGCCACACGAAAGTAGCATCCATCATCAAAGACCATCACCATGCAGCTCTTCTCTTGCTCGCTTCTGCCAACGGGAAGGAGTTCCCACTGAACCGCGTTCAGGAACCTGTCACCGTCAGGACAACCATGCAGTGGGTTCAGATTAAGAAAATGATGTCCTTGAGTAGCCCAGTCAGTATCCGGACCTTAATCAAATCGAATATCTCTGGCAAGACCTCAAGACAGCTGTTCATCGCCGCTACCCAATGACCACGATGTGTGTGTGTGTGTGTGTGTGTGTGTGTGTGTGTGTGTGTGTGTGTGTGTGTGTGTGTGTGTGTGTGTGTGTGTGTGTGTGTCTGTGTCTGTGTGTGTGTTTGTGATCCTATTTCGGCCACTGAGAATCGTGGAATGGAAATACAGCCTTTCCGGAGGCCACCGATGCACTCCAGCTGAGCGGCTGTTGCACCCGTAACTCTCCAACGTTTTACAGGAGGTCTCAGAAATCCACGGCATATTTATCGGTGAGCAGCTGATCCACTCAGTCCTCGAAACTTAACTTACTTCTGGTACTGAACATGTTGCATGAACACGCTACGTTGATAACCTTGATAAAGTGTACACAGCGGAACTACTTATCACGCAAAACAGACAGTATTTCTCAAATAATACCATAATCATTGAATCAAGAAAGGTAACCTAAGGATAAAGAAAAAAAAAAGAGCAGGCTGATTAATTTATGGAAAGGGAAGAGACATTCTGACGGATATTTGAAAATTAAAAGGTGAGAAAAGCTTGCTGTTAGAAATGGCACGCGTGTTGGAGATAAACTGGAAATCTCATTGAAATTGTTATGGTGATGTTAAGAATTCCTGAGAATCTTTGCCGACACGTAAGTAGAAGAAAATATATATATACGGAATATCGAGGAAGGTAAAATTACAGAACAGTGTCAATGTTAGCACTGACTTAACTAAAGCAATCAAAAACACAACTTCGGAACTTGCTCACTTCCACGGCCTCCAGGTGCATCCTCCCATCTTTATCTCTAATCGGTCATGCCTTCACTTCTGTCATCCCTTTGTTCTTCACATAATTGAAGAATGCCTTGGGGGCTTTCCTTTACCCTACTCGCCAAGGCCTTCTCATGCCCCCTTTTTGCTCTCCTCAGCCCCTTCTTAAGCTCCTTTCTTGCTACCCTAAATTCCTCAATAGCCCCATCTGATCCTTGCTTCGTAAACCTCATGTATTCTGCCTTCTTCCACCTGCCTAGATATTACACCTCACTTGTCACCCTTGGTTTCTTCACCCTACCTTTCTTTATCTTCCTCGCCGGGACAAATGTATCCCTAACATCCTGCAAGAGATCCCTAAACATCGACCACATGTTCATAGTACATTTCCCTGAAAAGCGTCATCCCAATTCACACCCGCAAGTTCTAGCCTTATAGCCTCATAATTTGCCCTTTTCCAATTAAAAATGTTCCTGTCCTTTCTGATTCTATCCTTTTCCATGATAATGCTAAAGGGTAGGGAGCGGTGATCACTCTCCCCCAGATGCTCACCCAATGAGAGATCTGTAATCTGACCCGGTTCGTTATCTAATACTAGATCTAGTATGGCATTCCCCCTAGTCGGCCTGTCAACATACTGTGACAGAAATCTGTCCTGGACACACTTAACAGACTCTGCCCCGTCTAAACCATTGGAACTAATCAGGTGCTAATCAATATTAATGAAGTTAAAGTCACACATGATAACAACCCTGTTATTTTTGCACCCTTCCAAAATCAGCCTCCCAATCTGCTCCTCGGTATCTCTGCTGCTACCAGGGGGCCTATCGAATACTACCAATAGAGTAACTGTTCCCATCCTGTTCCTAACTTCTACCCCACTGACTCAAATGATGATCCTTTTACATTACCCACAATTTGTGTAGCTATAATAGTATCCCTGACCAGTAATGCCATCCCTCCTCCCGTTCCCCCCCCCCCCCACATCCCTTTTAAAGCACTGAAATCCAGGAATATTGAGAATCAATTCCTGCCCTGGTGTCCGCCACGTCTCTGTAATGGCCACTACATCATAATTCCATGTATGTATTCAAGCTCTCAGTTCATCACCTTTGTTCCTGATGCTTCTTGCATTGACGTACACGCACGTTGGCCCTTCTACCTTACTACCTTTACACTCTTTATTCTGCTTCTCTTTCCTCAAAGCCTCTTTATGTGTTAGATCTGGCTTTACTCCATGCACTATACTTGCAGTTCTCGCATGACCTTTATTCTCCTTCACCTCACCTCACTATCTGCTCTAACACTCTGGTTCCCCTCCCCTGGCAAATCTAGTTTAACACCCCCCCCCCCCCCCCCCGGAGCAGCACTAGCCAAACTTCCCGCAAGGATATTAGTCCCACTCTAGTTCAGGTGCAACCCGTCCTGTCGGAATAGGTTCCAACTTCCCTGGAACAAGGCCCAATTCTCCAGAAATATGAAGCCCTCCCTCCTGCACCAACTCCTTAGCCACGTATTTAGCTGCATTATCTTCCTATTTCTAGCCTCGCTATCACGTGGCACGGGTATGGATCCTGAGATTGCGACCGTGGAGGTCCTGTCCTTCAACTTTGCACCTAACTCCTTACACTCTCTTTGCAGGACCTCCTCCTTCTTCCTATCCACTTCATTGTTCCCTACATGGACCACGATATCTGACTGCTCACCCACCCTCTTGAGAATACGGAGCACTTGATCCGAGCTATCGCGGACCCTGGCACTAGGGAGGTATCAGACCATTCGCGATGCTCGATCTCTCCAACAGAACCTCTTACCTGTCCCCAAACTATCGAATACCCTATCACTACTGTTCTTCTCTTTTCCCATCTTCCCTTCTGAACTGAGAGTCCATTCTCGGTATGACCACTGCAACTTGGGAGGTCGTCCTCACCAACAGTATCCATAACGGTATACTTATTATTGATGGGAACGGACACAGGGGTGTTCTGCTCTTCCTGTCTATTCCCCTTCCATCTCCTGACAGTCACCCAGCTATCTGCCTGCTGACTTTTAGTGGTGACTATCTCCCTGAAACTCATATCCATTCCTGCCTCTTCCTCACGAATGATCCGAAGTTCATCCAGCTCCAGCTTCAGTTCCCTAACTCGGTTTGTCAGGAGCTGCAGCTGAATGCATCTTTTACAGGTCTGGTCCTCAGGGACAGTTATGCTTGCCCTGACTTCCCACATACCGCAACCGTAGCACCCGACTGCCCTAAATGTTGCTTGCATTACCTAATTCTACGTTAATTAGATTAATTAAAGGAGCTTACCCGGCCTTACCTCACTGGGAGGAAGCTCGTCCTCAACCTCTGCTCGCCGAAGCCTCTCGAGCCAAAACCTTCCTCCTCCGTCGCCCGCTCCGCTAATCTGCTCGCTTTTCAAACTCTCGCGCTCACAGGCCGACTTTCATGCGCTTGCGCAATCCTGCCCCTTTCATACTGCCGAGTGATACCATAAACAGTTTCGTCAATGACGTTTATTTTCTTCCTTGCGAGCCAGTGAAACATCACTCATTGTATACTGACAAAGGGTACTAACTGAAAACTTTCAAAATACCTTTCCTGATGGTGGCCAACCTCTGTGCTTCTCCAGAAGATTTGTTGTTTCTCTTAATTACGGAATCTGCATCCATAGTTCAGTTCTATTGCACCGGGACTGAAATCTCCAAGTGTCTTTCAGTCAAGTTCACGATGACGCTAATTTATTTCTGTAAGTTACGTGTGTTCAGAATGGCTATAACTATTAACTGAATTGCTCCTGCTTATTTATCCTGTATTATTATATCCGGATGGTTATTATAAATTGACTGATCTGTAATAACGAACGGTCGCAATATAATTTGTGGCACTCTGACTCTAAAACTGGATAAGGTTTACATTTATACTTTGGTATGATCTCTCTTATGAGATTGTATTTTAAAGCAAGAATTTGGTGAGTGATTTTTGCTGTTTGATTCGGCCTTTGTAAGTATTTAGGTGGCCTTAAACTGCTACAGGATACTGCAAGATGTTGAATTGTTTCTGGATTTCCTTGCTATTTTCTACATTCATCATCTTGAATTTATTGATCATTTTATTGCTATTATGATCATTTTGTGTTCACCACCTAATCTTGTATTTCCACAAGGAACCTTTCTTTTTTTTCTGGAAAGAGAATGCGATGCAAGCGTTGACGTTTCCATATCGACATCTAGTCTGCTCAGATCTTGTGGATGTCTTCCATGGGGTGACATGCTCTTCCATTGGTTTACTGTTGCTTCAGTTTGGATAATTTCTTCATTTTTCTGAGTCCTGATCTCATGTAAATTTAGTGGTCTATACATCTCATCAGAATTGTATATGCTTGGGTGGTCTGCTGAATCCTGCTTTCTGTGATGAATATATATCCTCAGAAGTTCTATTTAACTGTTGTTTCAATGTCTGCTCTTCCTCTCACACCCCCCACCCACCTTCTGTCCGAGGTAGTGTTAATCTAAGCATCTAAGCGCATTCGAGTGTACATAATGTTTCCTGAAATTTGACACTTCTGTTCTTATTTTTCTTTGTAAGTCTTCCAGATCGGTTTGGACTATATTAGGCATCCGTTAGTCTCGATAGACCATGGATATGCACCATGGAAAGTTTCCTAGGCGCAGGCCTGGGCAGGGTTATAAGGGAGACCGGTAGTTGCCCATGCTGCAAGTGTCCCTTCTCCATGCCACCGATGTTGTCCAAGGGAAGGGCAATGGCCGATACAGCTTGGCACCGGTATCGTCGCAGAGCAATGTGTTGTTAAGTGCCTTGCTCTAGGACACAACACGCTGCCTTCGCTCGAACTAGCGTTCAGATCACTAGACCAACTCCTGAACCACTTGGCCACACGCCAACACTATGATATCATGCCAAACGAGCGCGATAATATAGGTGCAGCAAAAGTGCTCATTGCTTTTGTTATATTTTTACTAATCAGCTCTATTTTGCAGATTTTCTTCAGCCTTAAAGTAAACTCTGACAAGTTATTTTTTTCCCATCATGCTACGATCTATTTTCTTGCCTTGATTATATCCCAGATACTTATATGTTTCAGTATCATCGATCGGTTGTGTTGTGTCCTGCCGCTCGGTTTTGGATTCTGTTAGTTCTATTGCACCTTTACTTATACTTAATGCTCTGCATTTGGCCAGTCCGATGTTCATGTTTATATTTTTCGAAAATAGTTTTACTATTTGAATTAGTTCCTTTAGCTTTACTGATGAAGGAGCATATAATTTCAACCCATCCATGTGATCAGAATGCGTGCTGAAGTAAGGATCATTTCGGTTTTTTTCCGGATTTGATACACAATTTTCCTCCGAATCAATAAATTAGAGAGCGTGTTCAAAACTATAGTGGACTTAGAGAGTTGTCTTAGAAAATGCCGCGGCTTATTTTAATAACGGTGATTGTTCCTTTTTGATGGATCTTTTGAAATTTCTGCTTTAGGTAAAATATATTTTTCGCCTTCTGGCAAAAATTCATGCACTATTTCAGGATTCTTGAGGAAATTAATATTAATTGACAGGCTTTGATGAAGTCAAGTAAATTATTATACTAATAATTATGAATATAATTACTGCCAGTACATTTCTGGTTGTTTTCTTTTATAATCTCTTTGAGCATATCTGTCTTCTTTAATTGGATGTGCGCATTCTTTTCCTTTCCGAATCCAGCCTGCTTCTTGAATGTGAGTAATCTTGTTTGACCAGTTATCAGACCAATAATTCATTATCCCTGTGATTGTTGTTGTTTTGATTTAAAAAGTTCTGTGGGCGAAAACGCATTGTTAATCAGAAATGTCAGGGAAGAATGGCCAGAATATTTCTAGCTAATATAAAGGCAACAGCGACTCGAGTAACAATGCGTTACAACAGTGGTGTACAGGAAAGCTTCTCTGAACGTACAATGTGTTAAATCATAATGCAGATAGGTACTGAAGGAAACAAATTACGAACATACACTCAGTATCCAAATAATTGAATACCTGATACCATTGAGTGTATATTCATGGGGCGAATCGCCGCAGGAAAGGCTTACGGAACAGCACCGGATATGCACTACCGAGTAAATTTCGGTTCGATAACAGATGTCTGCAATGGTCTGACTTATCTAAATTCATTAAACAAATCGAAATTGTGGCTCTCCACAACCAATTGTTCAAGGGCTAGCAGGCACAACAGTGATGTGTTCAATAGATCATTAAAGGGAAAGAAAGGAAATAGGTTCCTTGTTACAGATTTATCGTATGAAAATCGCTACCTGATTGCTGTTAAGAAACGGAATTATTCTGGACTTTAAAACTGAGGTAGAATGGTCAAAGAAAATCTGTAAACAAACTACATATATGACACCATGTATGAACTTGAGATTCGTTTTCCTGCTGGTATATGCAGTGTATCCAAGAAACACAATAACATGAATGAAAGACCACACCCAACACGATGGACGGTCAACGAATGTGCAAAAAACGACAGGTTTCCACTACAGATAAATAAATACACAAATGAGCAAGCCAGCAAATATAGACATTAATACATGAATGGATAAATAAATAACTACAAACATAGATAGATAGATAGATAGATAGATAGATAGATAGATAGATAGATAGATAGATAGATAGATAGATAGATAGATAGATAGATAGATAGATAGATAGATAGATAGATAGATAGATAGATAGACAGACAGATAGATAGATAGATCGATAGATAGCAAATCAAAGAGACCTCCTGATCGTAATCGTAATTCCATGGAAATAAGTGCACTTAAAGATGAAAGTTCCTCGTGATGAACCAGTAATTCTTAAGTGTGCCGCGATGGCTGCTGAGCAATAGCCTTGATTTTATTAGTCTGCTTATTGTAAAGGAACCCTTAAGAGGCAGTGACCATAATATGATTGAAATCATGCGACAATTTGAGAGGGAAAAGCATGTCACATATATCAGTTTCGGAGTAGACAAAAGGGAATTAATTGCAATGCACCAAGGCATGAGATAAGAGGTTTCCTAAGTGGACTGGGGGGGGGGGGGGGGGCACTGGCGAGGCTGACGGCGAGACAGAGGTGGTTGAAGTTACTGGAAATATTTCACAAGACGTAGGGCAGATATTTCCCACAGCCGTAGAAGTTTTCAAATAGCAGGCCGAGGCAACAGTGACTGACAAGGGACGTTAAGGACTGCACACAAGCCCAGGAAAGGTCATATAAGGTAGCAAAAATGGGTGGGAAGGTAGGTGATTTGGAAGCTTTGAAAATCAATCTAAAGGCAACTAAAAAAGCTAAAATAAGGGAAAAGATGATATATGAGTGCCAAATAGCCGATAATATAAATCAAGTTTTTTTTCAGTTATATAAAGAATAAAAGGGAACTGAGAGTTGATATTCGACCACCGGAAGTGATGCTGGTGAGGTAGCAATCGGGAACAAAGAACTGGCAGATGAACTCAAAAAGTACTTTGCTTCAGTTTTTACTGGGCAAGACACTACCAATACTTTAGAGGGCCGAGATTGTCAGGGAAAAGGAGGGAGTGTTTTTGCTATTAAAAGCAAAACGTGCTTGGCAAACTGAATGACCTAAGGTGGCTAAGGCACCAGAACCAGGTGAACTACATTCTGGAGTTCTGAAAGAGGCTGCTAAAGCGATAATGGATGCATTACTCATGATCTTTCAAGAATCATTTGATTCTGGCATGGTTCCAAGAACTAGAAAATTGAAGATGTTTCTGGGACAACCCTTTAAAAAGAAAGGAAGACAAAAGAGACGAAGGGTCTCGGCCCGAAACGTCGTCGGTATTTCTTCCTATAGATGCTGCCTGGCCTGTTGCGTTCCACCAGCATTTTGTGTGCAAACACAAAGTACACTGCAGATGCTGGAGTCAATTCAACACGTACAACAAGGTGGAGGAACTCAGCAGATCGGGCAGCATCTGTGGAAACAAGTAGTCAACGTTTCGGGCAGAGAACCCGTCGTCACGACTGAAGAGATAGGGGGCAGGGGCCCTATACAGAAGGTGGGGGGGGGGGGAGAGTGCGAAGAAGGAGGCTGGTAGGTGCCAGGTGAAAAACTGGTAATAGGAAATATCGTTTTGTGTGTTTTGCTTGAATTTCCAGCGTGTACAGATTTCCTCGTGTTTGGGTCTCTGGACACACAGCCTACAGGAGGTAACCTGCTGCTCCCGATATTACGTGTTCATCGTCGTGAGGTCCTGAGAGCGGGTCCCATTCCGCAAAGGACCGAAGTCCCAGTATAACTCCAGGTCAGAGTCTTCCAAGGAACCTTGAAAAGGAAAAAAAAAAAAGTGATATCGAATACAGAAATAGAGCTGTTTCCTAAGATGCGATCAAAGGAGTCCGCGTTTACCGCCAGCTCTTTCCTCCGCCCTCGAAGAAGGAGAGGCCGTGGATGTCAGTTACTTGGAAGGCATTTGAGAAGGTGCCCCGCATGAGGCTGCTTAACAAGCTAAAATCCTGTGGTGTTACAGGAAATCTACTGACATGGATAGTGCAATGACTGACTGGCAGGGGGCAGCGAGTGGGAATAAAGGGGAACGTGGTGCCTTGGTTGCCAGTGTCTAAAGGTGCGCCTCAGTAGTCAGTATTGGGAACGCTAATTTTCACATTGCTTCTCAGTGATTTAAATAATGGAATTGATGCCGTTGTGGCAGGGTTTCCGGATGATACGAAGATAGCTGGAGGAGCAGGTAGTGCTGATGAAGCAATGTGTTTGCAGCAGAACTTAAACAAATTGTAAGAATGGGCAAAAAAAGTGGCAGAGGGAATAAAGTTTTCGAAAATGTATGATAATGCATTTTGATAAAAGGAAGAATATTGCAGACTAGTGTCTAAACAGTGAGGGAATTCAAACACCAGAGGTGCAGAGGGGCTTTGGAGACCTAGTGCAAGTCTGTCAGAGGGCCAATTCACAGGTTGAGCCTGTGGTAAAGAAAGGGGAAGAAAATATAAAATTTTGAAGGTTTGTAAGACACTTTTCAAACCGCACTTGGATCATTGTTAACAGTTCTGAGTCCCTTATTTAAGAAAAGATGTATTGTCATTGCAGAGAGTACGGAGGAGGTTCACGAGAATGATTCATGGAAAGAAAGGGGTTAAAATATGGAGAGCGTTTGGCATCTTTGGGCCTAAACTCACTGGAATTTAGAAGATTGCTTGGAGATCTTATTGAAACCTACCGAATGTTGAAAGGACTAGATAAGTTGGATGTGCAAACAATGTTTCCTCTGGTGGGGGCATCGATAAATGGAGGGCACAGCCCCAAAGTCCAGGGTGAGATTTAGAACAAAAGTAAGGAGAAATTTATTTCGCCAAAGAATGTTCCGTAGGTATATTCAAACCGGAAATTGATAGACTCTGATTCATCGGGGCATTAAGGGATATGGTGGGAGAGACAGTACATGGGGAAAATTTTGAAAAATATTTATTTCATCAAATATCTCCGGCTTAATTAACACAGAATAGAATGTAAGGCATTCTCCATTGAAATTCTTTGTAAACCACAAACAATTATGTTCTTGGATCAGTTCGATATTTTGCACAATGTGTAAAAATACTTCAAATTAAATATTGTTCAGTGGCTTTTAGTTAATCTGCCTGAGGGAGAAGATAATTGGCTCCAAGTCCTTGCTCCTACTGTATAAGACGTCACTGATTCCGTGATTTGCAGTCAGTTGGAACGTTCTGTAAAACAAATCACGACTTCAGGGCAACAATGGGATATCCAGCGATTTACAACATTGTTAGAATTTACTATCCCGTACTTGCAGCGGTCGGTGTTCCTGGTAAGGTATTGGATCGCACAGAGATGCGTGATGTGTGCTTTGTGGCTCTGCTTAATATTTACTGCGTCGTCGGTTCGCGGCATATTGCTGACCAGGTGCTCAGTACACTGGCTCAATTCGGTGAATAGAGTTGCAAAAGAAAACCATGCTATTATTTCGTTCTAAAATATATTTCATCTTATTTCAGTGGCGTGAATCTATTTGAGAACTTGTGAAGTATCCATTTCTTTTCATTATATTAATATGTGGCTCTCCCAGGAATATACTGTAAAAATACTTCACAATTAACGCCGCTGAGTGCGAAAAATCTGTACAATGTCTATAAAATATATTCTCCACCTTCCACACCACCACACCCCACCACCGGGTACATTTCATTTTTTTATTGTTTTGTAACTTTGAATCACAGTGGATTTAATTTGGCTTTTTAACATTGATCAACGCAAAAAAAAAACTCTTTCCTGTCGAACTCAGAATAGATTTCTACAAAGTGATCTAAATTAATTAGACTAATCTCTTTCACTAATTTACAAAACCGGCCAAAAGGCGCTCTCGACTTACTTAAAACAAAACGTCATCCTCAAGCTTTCTGCTGTTTCCTTGACATCATGTCGTGGTGTAAGCATTGCATTTCTCTGTCGATTGCGATGTGTCGGTATGATCGCTAGCCGCATCCTATGCCTTAAGTGCAGGCGAATTAGTGCCTGGTGGTCCAATCATGCAGTGCCATATTCCACGGTATTATTTTTCAACATAAAACCGAACCAAGTTCGATAAGTAGGGAAGTAACCCTCTATCTTGTTCTTCATTTCAGTTAATTTAACGGCGATCGTGATCCTATGCCGCGGAAAGTGTGGTCTCTCCAAATGCATCACTCGCTACCTGGTGGCCATGGCGGCAACAGATTTGATGGTTCTTGTCCTTGCTGTTATTCTGGAGCAGATTAATTATATATACCTCTTTGCTGATTTCTTGCTCATAACTCCGGTTTGTGCTGTGGCGCTTGTCCTGCGAGCCGCAAGCACGCAGTCTTCCGTTTGGTTCACGGTCGCTTTCACTTTCGATCGCTACGTCGCCATCTGCTGTCAAAATCTGCAAAAACGATATTCCACAGAGAAAACAGCGTCTGTCGTGATACTAACAGTGGCCGCAGCAGTCTGCGCCAAGTGTATTCCATTTTACTTTGCAGTGCATCCAGAGCGCTGCGTCCCCACGGCTGAATATCTTACGTCATCCGCGTGGAGGGCATACGAGTTATTTGACAGCATTACAACACCGTTATTACCGTTCGGTTTAATTCTGCTGTTTAATGCTTTAACCGCTAGACAGATTTTAGTGACAAATAGAGTCCGCCAGGGTCTTCGGGGCAGCAGTGAGAATCAAAAGGATTCTGAGGCGGAGAACCGGAGAAAGTCCATCATTTTGTTGTTTGCTCTGTCAGCCAATTTCATACTATTGTGGTTGCCCTATGTCGTACACTCCATGAACTGGCAAATGGTAAACTATTCCTATGCAGACAGGTATTTCAGCACACCGACATATGTTCTCCAACAGTTTGGGTTTATCTTGCAGATGCTCTGTACCTGCACCAACACGTGTATCTACGGGTTGACACAGAGGAAGTTCAGGGAAGAGCTGAAGAATGGAGTGAAATACCTCTTTACATTCACTGGGCAGTTCTGTATTTAAGCATAAAGGAAACCTTCATAACACTTAGTTGGAATACTTCTTTAACTTGTTATTTCTAGATTTGACTTGCTAAGGACTATTCTTTCGGGTAAATGGAGCTCGAAAGCCTGGGACGGCAGTCCATCTAAGAGAGGGAAATCTCTGATTTCAAACTTGCGCTGCCTTGCTGCCATACCCACTCATGAGAAAGGCTTCGGGAGTAAACCCTGAGGACAAATCCGGAGCTGCAGTCCCTAATGCATTCCGCCTTTGCCCTCAACTCCGTTCTGGCAACCTCTGCGTTGGTGCCAATGGTGCCAAGCTGTATCGGCCCTTGTCCTTCACTTGGACAACATCGGTGTCGTGCAGAGTGGAGACTTGCTGTATGAGCAACTGCTTGTCTTCCATATAACCTTGGCCAGGCCTGCGCCCTGGATACCAATCCAGGCGCAGATCCATGGTCTCGCGAGACTAACGGATGCCAGCAAGGACTGTTCTAGAGATGCTTAGTAGTATGGATTTCCGGGAATTTACTTAAATATCGCTGTATACGCCCAATTGTTTAATGCTACTGTATATTGAATTTGGGATGCTACAAGTTGCAAATAATACTGCTGGGACAATGAATACTTTGTTTACGTTGCATAGTCATTCAATTTCCTCTTTTCATTCAGCACATTTCTGCTATTTCCACTTGTTGGTTTCTGCATGTTGTACGTGTTGTTGTTATTATTGTTACTGTTATCATTATGTGTTATTACTTCTACTGGCTGTGTGCAATACACTGTGCAATCCGCATGGAATTGAAGTATACATTGTAGTCTGATGTGAACGACAGACAGATCTTTGAAATCGATATGGAATATTTGATACACATATTTTACTTAGTCCACACACAAATCTTCGAGACGTACAGAAAAAAAAACTTTGGGACCTATCATAGCAAGCACCATGATAGAAAGTAACGCACTCAAATTCTGGGGGAACCAGCAGGCCATGCAGCATCTATGGTATACCCGGCCCTCCTCTCACTTCAGACAGTACCAGCTGTCTTCAGATGCAGATTTTCTCGAGTTTATGATAAAGAGTATACGGCTGAATTTTATCGTTCCGGGACTTTAGAGAAACAGTGTGGCTATGAGAAATAGTTTCTTCACCGGTGTTTTCTTCCTGTTGATTATACCTTCAGAATGTATTCCTGGCCGAGAGGTGTCAAGCTTTATTGAAGAGGTTTTCATTTGTCGTTGCCTGGAGCAACAATCAGGATGCGAGGGCTGCAATTATTATTGGTATTTTTATTCAGATTAGGTTTTTATGCCAGTTAGAAACCACAAATGCAATGGAGTTAGAAAATGAGACAACGTTCCCCCAGAATGATATCACAAAAGCATATGACAAAACAGACTACACCAGAAAACCCACGTAACGTTTGGCAATCCCCAATCCAGAGTCCAGAGAGGCTGCTGCGTATTAATATCGCGCTACCGTCTAGCGCGTTCCCCGGAAAGGAGCTCCAAAACCACCGGACAAAAACAAGACCAAAACCTAAAGCTACAAGACCTGCACAAAACCACATAATTACAACATATAGTTACAACACTGCAAACAATAGCATTATTGATTAAAAAAAAAAGACTATGGGCACAGTAAAAATAGTCCAAGATGTTAAAGGACTGTAAGTTTAAAATAAATCACCACAGTTTCCACAAGTCCCCAGGGTCCCGACAGACTCGCCATCCACGCCCCGCTATGGAATTCCAAGGCGCCGCCCGACTCAGCCTCGCAGACGCAGCGCACAATGGAAGCTCCGTCGAAACCAGCCTTGCAGACGCAGCACATACCGAAAGCGACCTGAGTCCAGTCGAAAGGACTCCGAGTCCGTCGAACCTCCGAGCCGACAACCCTCCCCTCCGGCACAGCTTCTCCGAGCACCATCCTCTGCCGAGCGTATTAAACGCCCCCGCCAACGGCCACCGGCAACGCGACCCCGAGGACTAGGGGCCTGTTCTTCCCAGCAGAGTCCCTGACCTATTATTACCTGTTTTATGAAACAAATTCCTTAATCATGCTGAGCAGAGAAGTATTCTTTAGTTTCGACAGTTTGTTGTGGCAGGAGATTGAACCAGAGACGCATATGCACAAATGATTAACTACATCCTGACACAGCAAGAGTATTCTGCAAGAGTTTTGTAGTGTGTGTCTGCTTCGAAGAAGAAGCCGAAGATGTTGACACATCGGACATCGGAGGTAGTCTATTTCAATCCGATAATGAAGCCTCCTTCTCTATATAATTCCATCATCGTTCCTCGATGGCATTAGGGCCTCTATTGGAGAATTCTCATCATCCTTTTCATGTTTTCATGTTTTTAGACCTCCCTAGAGGGGAGGTATTCTAAGGCTTCTGGGCAGAGTTTAAACTAGAATTGTTGGTGGTTGGGAATCGAACTGAAGAGACTGAGCAAGAGGAGTTTAGCTCACAAATAGAGAAAGCTTGTAGACAGTGCGGGAGGGAGGATAGGCAAGTGATAGAGAAGGGACGCGCTCAGACCGAAGGCTTGAGGTGTGTCTATTTTAATGCAAGGAGTGTTGTGAACAAAGTGCTTGAGCTCAGAGCGTGGATCAATACTCGGAGATATATGTGCTGGCCATTACAGAGACTTGGATGGTTCAGGGACAGGATTGGTTACTTCAAGTGTTGGGTTTTAGATGTTTCAGAAAAGACAGAGAAGGAAGCAAAAGAGGTGGGGGCGTGACACTGTTGATCAGAGATAGTATCACAGCTGCGGAAAAGGTGGACGCATGGGGTGATTGTCTACGAAGTCTCTGTGGGTGGAAATTGGAAACAAGAAGGGGTCAATAGCTTTACTGGGTGTGTTTTATAGGCCGCCTAATAGTAACCGGTAAGTCGAGGAGCAGATAGGGAAACAGATCCTGGAAAGGTGTAATAATAACAGAGTTTTCGTGATAGATTTTAATTTCCCAAATATCGATTGGTCTCTCCCTAGAGCGAGGGGTTTAGATGGGGTGGAGTTTGTTAACTCTGTTGAGTAAGGTTCCTTGACACAGTATGTAGATACGCCTACAAAAGGAGAGGCTGTACTTGATTTGGTGTTGGGAAATGAACCGGATCAGGTGACAGATCTCTCAGTTTGAAAGCATTTTGGAGATAGTGAACATACTTCTATTTCCTTTACAATAGCTTTGTAGAGAGATAGGAACAGACAAGTTAGAAAAGCGTTTAATTGGAGTAAGGGAATTATGATATTATCAGACAGGAAATTAGAGACTTGAATTGGAAACGGATGTTTTCAGGGAAAAGTAAGGAAGAAATGTGGCAACTATTCAGAGGATATTTGTGTAGAGCTCTGTATAGGTATGTTCCAATGAGACAAGGAAGTTATGTTAGGGAACAAGAACCGTGGTGTACAAAGTCTGTAATAAATCTAGTCTAGTCTAGTCTGGTCTAGTCTAGTAGTTCAATTCTAAATCAAGGGTACATTACTTTGTGGATCCAGAACTGGCTTGCCTACAGAAGGCAAAGAGTGGTTGCAGATGGGTCACATTCTGCATGGAGGTCGGTCACCAGTGCAGTGCCTCAGGGATCTGGTCTGGGACGCTTACTGTTCGTGATTTTCATAAATGACCTGAATGAGGAAGGGGAGGGATGGGTTAGTAAGTTGGCTGATGACACAAAGGTTGGAGGAGTTGTGGATAGTGTGGAGGGCTTTCAGAGGTTACAGCGGGACATTGATAGGATACAAAACTGGGCTGAGAATGGCAGATGGAGTTCAACCCAGATAAGTGCGAAATCGTTCATTTTGGTAGGTCAAATATGATGGCAGAATATAGTATTAATGGTAAGACTTTTGACAGTGTGGAGGATCAGAAGGATCTTGGGCTCTGAGTCCATAGGACGCTCAAAGCAGCTGCGCAGGTTGACTCTGTGGTTAAAAGCATAGGCCTTCATCAATCATGGAACTGAATTTAGGAGCCGAGAGGTAATACTGCAGCTATATCGGAACCTAGTCAGACCCCACTTGGAGTACAGTGCTCAGTTCTGGTCGCCTCCGTACAGGAAGGATGTGGAAGCAATAGAAAGGGTACGGAGATTTACCAGGTTATTACCTCGATTGGGGAGGATGCCTTATGAGAATAGATTGAGTGAACTCGGCCTTTTCTCCTTGGAGAGGAGGAGAATGAGAGGAGACATGATAGAGGTATACAAGATATTAAGAAGTATAGATCGAGTGGATAGCCAGCGCCTCTTCCCCAGGACACCACTGCTCAATACAAGAGGAAATGGCTTTAAGGTAAGGGGAGGAAAGTTCAAGGAGGATATTAGAGGAAGGTTTTTTTTTATCCAGAGGGTGGTTTGTGTGTAGAAAGCACCGCCGTAGGCAGTGGTGGAGGCAGATACACTAGTGAAATTTAAGAGACTGCTGGACAGGTATATGGCGTAATTTAAGGTGGAGGGTTATATGGGTTATAGAAACATAGAAAATAGGTGCTGGAGTAGGCCATTCGGCCTTTCGAGCCTGCACCGCCATTCGGTATGATCATGGCTGATCATCCAACTCAGAACCCTGTACCTGCTTTCTCTCCCTACCCCCGATCCCTTTAGTCACAAGGTCCATATCTAACTCCTTCTTAAATACAGCCATTGAACTGGCATCAACAGTTTCATCTGGAAGAGAATTCCACAGTTTCACTACTCTCTGTGTGAAGAAGTTTTTCCTCATACTGGTCCTAAAAGGCTTCCCATTTATCCTTAAAGGTGACCGCTCTCTGGACTTCCCCAACATCGGGAACAATCTTCCTGCATCGAGCCTGTCCAATCCCATTAGAATTTTATACGTTTCAATAACATCCCCCCCCCCCACAATCTTCTAAATTCCAGCGAGTATAAGCCTAGTCGATCTAGTCTTTCTTCATATGAAAGTCCTGCCATCTCAGGAATCAATCTGGTGAGCATCCTTTGTACTCCCTCTATGGCAGGAATTAGGGGACCAAAACTGCACACAATACTCCAGGTGTAGTGTCATCAAGTCTCCAGGTGTAGTGTACAACTGCAGTAGAACCTCCCTGCTCCTGTACGCGAATCCTCTTGCTATGAATGGCAACATACCATTCGACTTTTTCACCAACTGTTTTACCTGCATTGCCACTTCCAATGACCGGTGCACAATGACACCCAGGTCTCGTTGCACCAACCCATTTCCGAACCGGCCACCATTCAGATAATAATCAGTTTTCTTTTTCTTGCCACCAAAGTGGATAACCTCACATTTATCCACATTAAGTTGAATCTGCCATTAATTTGGCCACTCACATAACCTACCCAAGTCACCCTGCATCGTCTTAGCATCCTCCTCACAGCTAACACTGCGTCCCAACTTCGTGTCATCCGCAAACTTGGAGATGCTGCTTTTGATTCCCTCGACTAGATCATTAATATATATTGTAAACAACTGGGGTCCCAGCACTGAGACTTACGGTACCCTACTAGTCACTGCCTGCTATTCTGAAAAGGTCCTGTTTATTCCCACTCGTTGCTTCCTGTCTGCCAAACAGTTCTCTATCCACTTCTATGCCATACCCCCAATACCGTGTGCTTTAAGTTTGCACACTAATCTCTTGTGTGGGAACTTGTCAAAAGCCTTTTGAAAATCCAAATGTACCATATCCACTGGTTCTCCCCTATCTACTCCACTAGTTACATCCTCAAAAAATTCTATAAGATTCGTCAGACAAGATTTTCCTTTCACAAATCCATGCTGACTTCGTCCGATAATTTCACCGCTTTCCAAATGTGCTGTTATCACATCTTTGATAACTGACTCTAGCATTTTCCCCACCACCGATATCAGGCTAACCGGTCTATAATTCCCCGGTTTCTCTCCTTTTTTAAAAAAAAAAAGTGGGGTTACATTAGCCACCCTCCAATCCTCAGGAACTAATCCAGAATCTAAAGGGTTTAGAAAATTATCACTAATACATCCATTATTTCTTGGGCTACTTCCTTAAGCACTCTGGGATGCAGACCATCTGGCCCTGGGGATTTATCTGTCTTTCATCCCTTCAATTTACCTAACACAACTTCCCTACTAACATGTATTTCCCTCAGTTTCTCCATCTCACTAGACCCGCGGTCTCCTACTATTTCCGAAAGATTATTTTTGTCCTCCTCAGTGAAGACAGAACCAAAGTAGCTATTCAATTGGTCTGCTATCTCCTTGTTCCCCATGATCAATTCACCTGTTTCTGACTGTAAGGGGCCTACATTTGTCTTAACCAATCTTTTTCTTTTCACATATCTATAAAAGCTTTTACAGTCAGTTGTTATGTTCCCTGCCAGCTTTCTCTCATAATCTTTTTTCCATTTCCTAATTAAACCCTTTGTCCTCCTCTGCTGGACTCTGAATTTCTCCCAGTCCTCAGAGGTGCCTTTTTTTCTGGCTAATTTGTATGTTTCTTCTTCGGAATTGATACTATCCCTAATTTCCCTTGTCAGCCACGGGTGCACTACCTTCCACGGTTTATTCTTTTGCCAAACTGCGACGAACAATTGTTGTAGTTCAGCCATGCGATCTTTAAATGCTTGCCATTGCATATCCACAGTCAACCCTTTAAGTATCATTTGCCAGTCTATCTTAGCTAATTCACGTCTCATACCTTCAAAGTTACCCTTCTTTAAGTTCAGAACCTTTGTTTCTGAATTAACTATGTCACTCTCCATCTTCATGAAGAATTCCACCATATTATAATCACTCATACCCAAGTGGCCTCGCACGACAAGATTGCTAACTAACCCTTCCACATTGCTCAATACCAAGTCTAGAATGGCCTGCCCTCTAGTTGGTTCCACGACATGTTGGTTCGGAAAACCATCCCGCATACATTCCAATAAATCCTCTTCCACAGCACCCTTACCAATTTGGTTCACCCAATCTATATGTAGATTGAAGTCACCCATTATAACTGCTGTTCCTTTAATGCACGCATTTCTAATTTCCTGTTTAATGCCATCCCCAACCTCACTACTACTGTTAGGTGGCCTGTACAGAACTCCCACAAGCGTTTTCTGCCCCTTAGTGGTATGCAGCTCTACCCATATCGATTCCACATCCTCCAAGCAAATGTCCTTCATTTCTATTGCGTTAAACTCCTCTCTAACCAGCAACGCTACCGCACCTCCTTTTCTTTCCTGTCTATCCCTCCTGAATATTGAATATCCCTGGATGTTGAGCTCACATCCTTGGTCACCCTGGAGCTATGTCTCTGTGATCCCAGCTATATCATATTCATTAATAATTATCTGCACATTCAATTCATCCACCTGGTTACGAATGCTCCTTGCATTGACACACAAAGCCTTCAGGCTTGTTTTTACAACACTCTTAGCCCTTAACAATTATGTTGAAAAGTGTCCCTTTTTGATTTTTGCACTGGATTTGCCTGCCTGTCACTTTTACTTTTCACCTTACTACTTTTTGCTACTACCCTCATTTTACATTCCTCTGTCTCTCTGCACTTGTTCCCATCCCCCTACCACATTAGTTTAAATCCCCCTGAACGACAGTAGCAAACGCTCGCCCTAGGTCATTAAGGGTCGGCACAACATTGTGGGCCGAACAGACTGTACTGTGCTGTATTGTTCTTTGTTCTTTGTTCTGTATAACAAACGAAAACATGAAATAGTGGAAATTCACAACAGTATTGTGACTCCAGGAAGGAGCTGGTTCGTTAACCTATTTCTAATCATAACTCTTTCTTGATCAGATAATTTCCTCTCCATTTCACCTTCGACTATCGCTATTTAGACCGATCTTCATACAACTGCTCGCAGTCACCGTCTGCCAGCTCCCAGCTTGTGAAATTGAAACTGGCCTTCCCTCAATATAGGGCGCTTAATTCTGTGCACAACCAACCTCCACTCCAAGTTTCACTGTTAAAGACATTGTCTGCCCAGTGATCTCCCCGACAGTTCAATCATGTGCCATCTAATTTAATTAAGTCCAATATGTATATTTTGGAATAAAAATAGCTTTCGTCGATGCAACTTAAAATTTTTGGCCTCTCGGTGCCTTCCCTACTAAAGTAGTCCCAGTTAACATTAGTGAGTCAAAATTCAATACCAAGCTCAGCATATTACTCAGTTTTCCATAGCATATAATTGTTTCTGCGACCATTGAAATTGTGAATATCACCGTTTTATTTTATTTTATTAGGAGTTACAACGCGGAACAGGCGCCTCACGCATTTTTAGCAGCGCGGCTCAGCGACCACCAGTGTTAAACCAAGCCTAATCACGGGATAATTAACAATGAGCAACGAACTTACTAACTGGTATTTAGGAGGAAACAGGAGCACCCGGAGAAAGCCCATGTATTCCGAAGGGGAGAGCGTACAGACCCGTTACAACCTTCAGAACCGAGCTTCTAACTCCGACGCCCAGAGCTGTAAAAGCGTCGGCCTACCCGTTACCTTGACGCACATAACAAGTGATCAGGGGCGTTGATACAAGGAAACCTTTCCCAGTTACAAACTGACCTGAAACTACAGGGTATCGGAAAAATTGTTACTTCAGGAAGAGGGCGTTTGGACTCTGGAAACTACCAAATACGAGGCATGTACTCACGTAATGTTTCAGAAGTACAAGGGGGGGGGGGGGGCGGACGACGTCACCTCATGACGTATGATCGGGACGTGGAAATCCAGCTCTCCCTTAAAAAACTAATAAATTAATGTTTAAGTGAAGAAAAGTTAGTAAATCTTTTCTAAAAACTACGTCTAATCTACTCAGGATTTTCCTTAGATATGCCTCCTAAACAGACAAAGAAGAAAACTTCTACTTTGAAGATAGTACAAGCTGAGCCGGCCACCATGAAGAAGTCTCGGACTCAAGTGCATCTTACCTCCGGCGATACAGAACAGAAATCGGCGGCAACATCAACAGTCTCGAAGAAGGAACAACAGGAACTGCGCGTGCGCGCAGGAAAGGGCATGCGCAAACATGAGCAATTTGAACTACAAATCCCAGCTACGATTGGAAGTGGAAGTGAAAATGAACCCGAGGTGGATTCGGAATCTCTGGAACATACAGATGAAGATGAGGAGGTAAAAGAAGAACAAAAGGAAGAGGATGGAGGTGGAAGATATTCTGGGGACATAAGCGAAGCTTTGGCGCAAATAATGCATGAAAGAAAAACATTAAAAATAATAAAAGAAGATATTAAAAATGTGAAGATTATGTTTGATAAAATGGTGAAAAAACAGGAAGAAATGGACAAGAAAGATAAAAAGCTGGAAGAAATAACGGAAGACACTATTGAGAGAGTGAATAAAATCAAAGAAAATATTCTTGCCTGGACATCAAAAAGAAAACGACTGTTGGAAAAAATAGACGTGCTTGAAAATTTTAGTAGACGAAATAATATTAAAATTGTTGCTCTTAAAGAAGGGATAGAGGAAGAGGATCCAATAATTTTTTTCAAAAATGGATCCCGGAAAATTTGGAAATGGAAGAGGGAACCCGGTTGATTGAAATCGAAAGGGTCCACAGAGCCTTCAGACCAAAACTCCAACCTGATCAAAACCCACGACCAATCTTGATAAAATGCTTAAGATATCAAGATAAAGGAAAGATCCTGAAGGCGGCTGCCCAATGTGCCAGAAAGAGAAATGAGCCATTGATGATAGAAGGGAAAGCAGTTCTTTTCTATCCTGATATAAGTTATGACCTTTTGAAGAGAAAGAAGGAATTTAACCCAGAGAGAAAAGTTTTATGGGAAAAGGGTTATAAGTTTATATTGCGCCACCCGGAAAAACTGACAATTTTTTTGGATGACGGAAAAAGAAGATTTTTTACTGATCATCGGGATGCAGAGGAGTTTGCACAAGAACTCAAATATTCACTAGACACAGTAAAGATTTAAAAGTGAAACAGATTAAAGATGATGACTTTAAATATACTTTTAATTATATGATACAGGGGGAGAAAGGTAAAAATTTGAAAAATATTAATCGAGAGTAGTGATATTATTTTTCTTCTCTTATATATACTTTTTTCATGTTACGGGGGAGCTGGGGGAATTTCGGATCGATCGCTACGGGATTCACGTGTGTAATCATGGCTTTTGCCATGACCCGCACAACGGAGGGGGGTAATGTTGTGTTTTTTTTTCATTCACAACATTAGCAGGGGGTTTGTTTGTTTTTTTTTCTTTATAATCTATTTTTCTTTTATCTTTCTTTCTTTGTCTGGATGATCGGAGGGGAGACACATAGCAACATGGAGAATTTTAAAATAATTCCCGAAGGTAATATGAGAGTTGAAATATTATGTGTTATTATAGACTGGAGTAACCCCCTTAAAAATAATGACGAACTTACTGAATTTTTTAAATTTTAATGTTAATGGGCTTAATGGACTTATGAAAAGAAAAAGAATTTTAACATACATTAAGAAAATGAAAATAGATACAGCTTTTATACAAGAAACACATTTAACAGAGATAGAACATCAGAAATTAAAGAGAGATTGGGTCGGAAATGTTATAGCAGCTTCATTTAATTCAAAAGCGAGGGCAGTTGCAATTTTTGTCAACAAAACTTTACCAATTAAAATACAAAATGTATTAATTGATTCTGCGGGAAGATATGTAATTATACATTGTCAATTTTTTTCAGGACTATGGACTCTTATGAATATTTATGCACCAAATGAAGACGATGTAAAATTTATACAAGAGGCTTTTTCGAATTTGGCTGACGCACAGGATAAAATATTAATAGGTGGAGACTTTAACTTTTGTCTAGACCCAGTTTTAGATAGGTCAACAAAGGTTGTTACAAAACCAAAAGTAGCGAAATTATCTTTATTTGATCAAAGATTTAAATTTGATTGATATGAAGAGAAGAATTAACCCAAGAGAAAGAGATTATTCATTTTATTCAAATAGACTAAAACTTATTCAAGGATAAAAAGTTTTTAACTATCAGCGAATATTCAAGACAGAGTGAAAAATATGAAATTTAAGGCAAGAATATTGTTAGATCATTCCCCCTTGATAATGACAATGATAATGATGGATAAGGAGGAATCGATTTACAGATGGAAATTTAATTCAATATTATTAAAACGTCATGATTTTTGTGATTTTATGAAAAAACAGATTTTTTTTAGATACAAACTCACATTCAGTTGATGATAAATTTATATTATGGGAAGCGATGAAGGCATATTTGTGAGGCCAGATAATAAGTTATACTTCTAAAATTAAGAAGGAATATATGGTAGAAATAGATCAATTTGAAAAAGAGATTACAAAATTAGAAAAAGAATCTCAAAGATATATGACAGAAGAAAAAACAAAGACAACCTGTTAATAAGAAGCTACAATATAATACACTTCAGACATACCGAACAGAAAAAACAATTATGAGAACTAAACAGAGATATTATGAACTAGGTGAAAGATCACACAAGATTCTTGCTTGGCAGCTAAAAACAGACCAGGCTTCCAAAACGATAAATGCAATTAGAACAAGTGTAAATAAAATTACTTATAAACCTTTAGAAATCAATGAAACTTTTAAAATTTTTAATTCTGAATTGTATCAATCAGAATCACACAATGCTATTGTTGAGATAGAAAGGTTTTTATCACAAATAACTCTCCCAAAATTGAATTCGGAAGAACAGAAGGGATTAGATGGGCCTTTTACATTAAAAGAGTTCGAAGAAGCTCTAGGATCACTTCAGTGTAATAAATCTCCAGGAGAAGATGGTTTTCCGCCTGAATTTTAGAAAAAGTTTAAAGATTTATTAATTCCTCCTTTTATGGAGCTAATACACCAAGCCAAAAGAACGCATAAACTTCCAGAATCTTTTTCGACAGCTATTTTAATAGTATTGCCAAAAGAAGACAGAGATCTTTTAAAGCCAACATCATATAGACCTATTTCTTTGTTGAACACGGACTATAAAATAATAGCAAAGATTTTATCTAATAGATTATCTAAATACTTACCAAAATTAATACACATGGATCAAACAGGATTTATTAAAATTAGACAATCGGCAGATAATGTAAGTCGGTTACTTAGCATAATTCATCTGGCACAAAAGAGGGAAGAAATGAGTGTGGCAGTTGCTTTGCATGCAGAAAAAGCATCTGATAGATTGGAATGGGATTTTTTATTTAAGGTATTGGAAAAATATGGATTAGGATTATCTTTTATAAAATGAGTTAAAACCTTAAATACTAACCCCAAAGCTGAAGTGGTGACAAATGGCCAAATTTCAACATCATTTCAGTTAACAAGGTCAACTAGACAAGGTTGTCCATTATCACCTGCTTTATTTGTGTTGGCGATAGTATCGTTAGCTGAATTAATTAGAACTGACTCAGATACTATGGGTTTCAGAGTTAATCAGGAGGAATATAAGATTAACTTACTTGCTGATGATGTTCTGATTTATCTAACTAACCCATTACATTCGTAGCGTAAATTATCTTCTAGATTGGAAGAATATGGGAAAATATCAGGGTACAAAATAAATTGGGATAAAAGTGAAATTCTACCCCTTACTGAAGGAGATTATAGTCAATGTCGATTATTAACTCAATTTAGATGGCCGATAAATGGTATAAAGTATTTAGGTATAAGAGTTGATAGTGATATAAAGAATTTATATAAATTAAATTATTTGACATTATTGAAAAAAATTCAAGAGGATCTTGATAAATGGATGATGTTACCAATAACATTAATAGCTAAAGTCAATGCTGTAAAAATGAACATATTCCCTAGATTACAATATTTATTCCAAACATTACCAATACAATTACCGTAGAATTTTTTTCAAGAGTTAAATAAATGTGTGAGGAAATTTCTTTGAAAGGTAAGATGTCAAGAATATCGTTGGAAAAATTGACATGGAAATTTGACCTAGGAGGGTTACAATTACTAAATTTTAAGAATTATTACAAAGCAAATCAACTTAGATTTATTGCATCTTTTTTTGATGAAGATAAACCGGCATGGATTAGAATAGAATTAGACAAAATAGGAGAAAATATACCAGAAGATTTTATATATAAATGGGAATCTAAATGGATACGGGAAAAGAAAGAATCTCCTATACTAAAACATTTGCTTGATTTATAGAATAAGATAAATGTTGATGATGAGATAAAGAAACCTTTATTAGCAAAGAGACCTTTAATTCAGAATAAACTTATCCCTTTTACAATGGATAATCAACTTTTATATAACTGGTTTCACAAAGGGATTAGATATATAGGAGACTGTTTTGAATGAGATATATTAATGACATTTGACCAATTAAAGAATAGATATAAAATATCAAATAACACTCTTTTCTGTTATTTCCAATTAAGGGCTTATTTAAGAGATAAACTGGGTCAAACAATGTTACTGCCGAAACCTAATGAAATAGAAACTTTAATTCATAAAGGAAAAATTTAAAAAAATATTTCTGGTATGTATAATTTGATTCAAACACAGGCAATTAAACAAGGAATTCATAAGTCAACACAAAAATAGGAAACTGATTTGAATATTAAAATTGATGAAACATGTTGGTCAAGATTATGTCTTGACAGTATGACAAATACAATAATTGTTCTACTAAGATTAGTACAATATAACTTTTTACATCAAATATATATTACACCACAAAAAATAAATAGACTAAACTCAAATTTATCTGATCAATGTTTTCGATGTAATCAAGAAATTGGTACTTTTTTACACTCTACTTGGGCTTGTTTAAAAATTCAACCTTTTTGGACAAATTTAAAAGTTTTACTGGAACAAATTATTAGAATACAACTTCCACATAATCCAATATTATTTTTACTAGGCGATATGGAAGGGATAAAATCGAAATCCAAATTGAATAAATATCAGAAAGAATTCATAAAAATTGCATTGGCTGTAGCCAAAAAGGCTATTGCAGTTATTTGGAAATGGGATTCATACATAAGTATAGATCGTTGGAAGAATGAATTTTTTAGTTGCTTTCCACTTGAAAAAATTACTATAATTTACGAGAAAATATGAAATATTTCTGAAAATTTGGCGCCCTTATTTACAAAAATTAGGATTAAATATATAGGTGCTCCGAAGATAAGATTATTGGCTATCTGGGGAAAGAAATAAATATACATATTAAAGCTATTATGAACTGTGGGTATCTTCCGATATCCAGGCATTCTTTCTTTCTTTCTTTTTTCTTCTTTTTTTTCTATAGGGATATGCTGGGGGGGGAGGGGGGGAATGGTTGATATTTTTTTCTTTCTGTAAACTATTTAAAAATTCAATTATGTTTTTTTTTTAAAAGAAGTACAAGCCAATGATCTACCAAGACAGTAACGGATCATCTGTTAATTGAGTTTAATCCAGATGGTTTTTCTGGTCATCGTGATCATGGTGAGCTGAGCGAGTTTTATCTGTGCTGCACGATGCTGCGATTGTACATTGCAGGAGAACGGGATACCTTTCCTCTCCGAATAGAGTGGGACATCTGGACAATTTGCAACGGTTGAAACTGGAGAGAGAGCAAGTGAGTTATCAACTGACGACACTCGGTGTGAACATTTCATGCGGACATGTTGGCATGTGTCCCAGATTGTTGTCGGTATATTGGATAGCGAGAGCGCAGGATCGGCATCATTTACGGCGAATGTTGAAGTAAGGGATTCCATCTCTGATCCGGTGACCAGTTGACTATAAATAACAATTCACGAAATGATGAGGGAATATCTCTAAAACTCACTGATTCATCTGAAGGAATTCAGGAAGAAGCTGCTGAGTTATCAGGGTACCCCACCCAGGCCCTGGATTTCTGTGGTAGATGCTATTCATTTACGATGGTGCAGGTGTCAGAAAAAATAGCACAAACTGCAATGGCGGGGAACTGAACTTGGGTCAGCTGGTTGGAAGGCAACTATGCTCACCACTATACCACCATGGCTCAATGATGCTGCGTGAAATTCGGGTGCTGAACCGTCTGGATGCCGTATGACTGCGTGACTCGATCCCCAACCGAGATGCTTCCGGTGGATCATTGAAACAACACACACAAAATGCTGGTGGAACGCAGCAGGCCAGGCAGCATCTATAGGAAGAAGTACAGTGGACGTTTCGGGCCAAGACCCGCCGTCAGGACTAGACTAGCATTCCACCAGCATTTTGTGTGTGTTGCTTGAATTTCCAGCATCTTCAGATTTCCTCGTGTCTGGTGAATTCCTCGATCTGCTGCAGTTCCCGTTCTGTCCAATTGATGTCGCATCTCACACCGCATCCAATGATCGTCTTTCTTGATCGGCCTAAATTGAGATTAGACCGGTCCATTACCCGAGGAAGGATACATTTGCGACAGATGGAGCGGAGCCATGGTTTATTAGTTTGCCCTATAAGGAGAGGGTAAGAAGCGGTGACCGATGTTCTCTAGGGTTCAGTGAATTAGAGATCTGCCGCTCGCCTATACTGGGCTACAAACACCAGGACCGGAATCAATGATGAAAATTTATAACCAGTTAACAGGATTTTCAGCCCACAGTTGTGTCATACTGAAAGATGTTCAGTATGTTTTCAGGTATAACGAATATCAATACATCCAAGAGCGTTTTCAAATGATAGCTCTGAATGTAGCGGTGCCAGAAGAAAGCAGTCCCTTCATCAAGGAGGCCCAGTATCCCGGTTAGGCTTGCTTCCTGTTGCTGCTATTATGATACAGGAGTCTTAGGTCCCACACCAACATGTTCAACCGTGGATCTCTCTCTCTCTCTCTCTCTCTCTCTCTCTCTCTCTCTCTCTCTCTCTCTCTCTCTCTCTCTCTCTCTCTCTCTCCTCTCTCTCTCTCTCTCTCTCTCTCTCTCTCTTCCACTCTCTCTCTCTCTCTCTCTCTCACTCACTCACTCTCTCTCTCTCTCTCTCACTCACTCTCTCTCTCTCTCTCCTCTCTCTCTCTCTCTCTCTCTCTCTCTCTCTCTCTCTCCTCTCTCTCCTCTCTCTCTCACACTCTCACTCTCTCTCTCTCTCTATCTATCTATCGATCTATCGATCTATCTATCAATCTATCTATCTCCTATCCAGCATCATTAGCAGTGGTAGCAGTCTACTTCCGTTTGTTTTTCTCTTCCACAGTTTACCATCTTTCTCCATATTATTTGCTTGCCAGTCTTTCTGTGTAGTTTTCAATGAAACCACTGCATTCCTGCGACAATAAATTTAATGCAGACATTGATTTCCTCAGTGATCTCTTTTATTGTCCATCATAATTTCACCGCGGACGATACGGGCAATATTCCCCACAAACATTCAACAATTACTCCGGACCGGCCGGTTTCTACTGTATACCTGCATGATACGAATTTTCACTGAGAAACCCCAAATGGTTTCTAGTCTGTCGTCGTAATTACTCGGCGATTACAACCGCTCTCCCCACGAAACCGCAGCAACCAGCTTTCACTCCACGACAGGATGGGTAGTACCGGTTCCGGAGTCTTGAAAATTTTAATTGTTCCCTGACTGCAAACAGATACTTCAAGAAATATTTCGTCGGTCATTCGTCGCTTGTAGAGGGGGAAACAGAATTAACCATTCAAGTCCATGACATTCACATGTATCTGTTGGATCTAACCCAGTAATCACAATCCATAGGGCTCCCACATCGTTCTCAGTACCTGAACGTGAATATTGATAGCAATAACAGCGGATCATGCCATTCCACTGTTGCCTGTTTGTAGAAAAGGGCGCTAACCCCGACACTTGGGGCATTGATGTACAAGAACAAACACTGCTAACCTGGCAACATATGTAGATAAGACCCTGTCGGAAGCAGCTTTATATTCAACATCACTCAATAAATATCTCCTGTTTTGTAGCAGTTGTACAGTCCATGCTATAGTCACAATAAAAAAGGTAACAAATCGTGAGATAGTATTCATGGGTTCCTCGAGCGTTTCGAAATCTGTTGACAGAGGGTGCGAAGGTATTCCTAAAATACTGAGTGTGGGTTTTCAGGTTCCTTTACCTCTTCCGTAATAGTGGTAAAGATAAGGGGGCATGGTCTGGATGGTGCGGGTTCAAATTGAAGCGTTATAGGGTGATAGCGTCATAGAAA